>NC_041401.2:179113217-179413217 GCF_900747795.2 Erpetoichthys calabaricus
GAATAAAAATGGTCACAAGCAGAAGGTTCCCAGTGAGACCCTCATACAAATCATCTTAGTACTACCAAGAGGGTGAGGTGTGGCCCAGGGGGTAAAGACTTTGAGACCACTCAACTCCCACTCAGGCGGTCTGTGCTCCATGTGTCCTCCAAGGTCTACATGGCTCAGTATTAATTGGCTTTACATTATGAGGATCAATATTTAACCCCACTGACCTGAAAGACATCTCTAGCTCAGATCAGATCCCCCTACTAGAATGCTGCTGGGTGTAGATGTGGCCACAGGAGACAGAGCATGAATTCCAGTTTTGATTTGCTTTTCTAGCAGGTCGCACTGGCAATGCTGGGAATATTAGGACTTTGGGAGACACCTACCAGTTCACAGTGGACGTCAGCGACTTCTCCCCAGAAGACGTGATTGTGACCACGTCCAACAACCAGATTGAAGTGCGGGCTGAGAAGGTAAGTCGACTAAACCAGGAAAAGGAAAGTAGGCAAGCGAGTACGGCAGCGTGCATTTAGATCATGTAGATCAAGGACCTGAGATAACCCTCGGCTCCAGCTGCAGCACCCAGGGGGTCTTGAACTCTGTTCTTCTATACTTCCACCTCTTATGTCTGCATGTGACTTGTGATGGACTGGTACCCCCAAACTGAGGTGGGTGGGTCTGTGCCCAGTGTTCCTGAATTAGATATGTAGGTTCATAAAATGGATGGATGGATGGATGGATAAAACCAGGATAATCTGTGCCTCTGTGCCCAACTTTGGTTAATTGGGGCCATTTTCTTTCTCTGAAGATAAACAAATATGTACATAATGTGACCACAAGGGGGTGCCACTGAGCCCCAAAACCCAAACACAATGCGTTGTAGTGATAAAATAAAGGGTATTAATTTACATAAAGCACCTTTTACAAAATCAGAAACAATTATACAACAAATCCACAAATCGTCCTCCTTACTACCTGCACTGAGTGGTGCCCGCTGCTTCCCGAGTCTGACTACCCAATGTGAGGTATCGGGCTCCTTTTAAGACAGACCTGGGAATGCTTCCGGTGCCATGTCATATCTTCAAGGAAGTACTTCCAGGCCATAAATAAAGAAGGGAGAATCCCGACAGTGCCCTCTATCAGTATGTAGGGACCTGAGAGGAATCTACCTGCAGGCAGGGCTTGACGTTCATTCGTAATGGCGGTCTGGGGCTTGTCAATCCCTAATGACGATGGGGCTTGTCGATTTCTAATGATGTCGTAGGGCTTGTGAGCGGTCCGGGCCCTCCTGCAGCCAGGTATTCATTAGTGACCCTGACAGGGCTGCACTCCATTTCCCAAGCACCCCTGCGGGTGTCTCAACTGGGTTGCCATACGAGGACCACTGCCACCTGGTGTATGGAGGATGGAACAACTCCTGATTCTCAGCTTCCATCGCTCCATCAGTGATAGCAGGATAACAAAGTTATTTCTTCGTCCCACCAGCCAATTTGTTTGTTGATCCACTCTGGCCTCCCATCTGGGTAATAAATCAACCTCCTTCCCAGCCAGGATGTCAGCTCCCTTTCTACAATACATTTACATTTATTTGCTTTGCAAAGTGACTTGCAGTTGAGGACATAACAAAGTAAACATCCGTCTGGGTATGAAGTTAGATTACTGCCAAATGTTAAGCTTACTGCGCAAGTTTTGAGAGTATTTTATGAAAGCTCAAGTTATGTTTTGATCGCATTTTATATGCACAAGTTACATTTTGAAAGCATCTTGTTAGGGTTCATTTATACTACACGCTCAGAACGCGTACGGGCCTGCAATATGGCTGCCACGCGTTCTAGGCGTTCATTTGACGCGTCCTCTGAGCAGGTCCTTAGTGCACGAGTTGCAGTACCAGCAAAAAGTCGGGGGGCGCAGTGTGCTAAAAGTTAGAACGTGACGTCAGAGTCTCTGTTTACTATCTACACGTGACAGAAAGCCTCTATGCGGATCTTACGGGATCGGTGTGCGCGCTTCGATGTTTGATGAATAGTTCGAAGTGGTGAAGCAAAATGCTGACATACAGAAGCATTCGTGGTGCTTCTATATTCAAGCATCGCATATTCCCGATCGTAATGACACGATACGTTTTAAAAGCCTCACATACCGTCTTCCATGCCGTCTTTTTTTTTTGTTTGCAACTTCACAACAGCAACATAATGTACAGCGCTGTATTTGAGCCACTGAGAAAAAAATTAAGGACATGGTGAAAAGGCGTATTTTGTGATTAAAGTGGAAAATTCTCAAAAAAATCTCGAAATGTCCACTTTAACCTTGCAGTTTACTTCATCATTAAAGCTGACCGTCGTAAACGTCGACCCTGTTTTTAATCGCTATGGCAAGCTGCAATAGATCACCACAAAGAACACATTAAATGTCTGATATTCCAACTCTCTGCACATTTAGAATCCTTAAATTTATACTTGATATTACTTTCATGATGAAATGCATTAAAGTATGTATGGTACATTTTACAGATAAATTGTTCATTTCGTTTAAATAATGAATACTGTTAATAATTACGCACATGGGGGTGACAAGGTGGCAGAGCGGTAGCACTGCTGTCTTGCAGGGAGTCACGTCGCTGGTATTCCCTGCTTGGATTCCACACTGTGCTCCGGTTACGTTCCAAAGATATGCAGATTTGGGGATTTGGACCTGCTAAAATGACTCCAGTGTATGTGAGTGTGCTTGTATTCGCCTTGCGATGAGCTGAGGCCCCGTCCAGGGATTGTTTCTGCCTTGTGCCCAATGCTTGCTGGAATGGACACATCCCTGGATTGATGGATCTAATCATTAAACATCCTTTTTCAGAGATATTGTGTTCAAGTATAAATAGTAAAACGTTTGCGTAGCAGGAGCATCTAGTGGCGCATGCGTTGCGTCGCGTGAAGTATAAATCTGGCCTTAAGTGTAATGCGCGCATGATACGGTTTACTTCATAGACATATATAGATAGATGCCGCATTCACTGTGTCGCCCAATTGACACGATATGTCAGTGCGTCCGCCATATTGTGAGTGGCAAAACTGCCATTTAAACTACTACAGGCAGATGTGGAAACTGGGTTTTCTGATGAAAAAACAATAACATTTAAAACAGTATCGTTTACATACAACAGATTTTGGCGAATCATTTAAATGCAATTATTTATATCCATTTACACACTAATAATGACAATTATTAAATAATAATTATAATCTTCTTCTTTTGGCATAATAATATTTTTTTTTTATTATTATTATTAAATAATTCCCCTCATATAAGTAACATTTCTCGGACTGCCTTTTTCCATCTCCGAAACATTTCTAAACTTTGTCCTGTTCTTATGCAACACAGTACTGAAGTATTGGTTAATGCCCTCATCACCTCACATATTGATTACTGTAATGCTATTCTATCTGGCATCCCACAAAAACGTATCCATCGCATACAACTTCTTCAAAATTCTGCTGTCAGGATAATAACCTGCTGTTCTAAATCCACTGAACATATTCCATCGATTCTCTCTCAACTTCACTGGCTCCCTGTTCACTACAGAATACAATACACAATACCGCTCTTAACGTTTAAATCTCTCCACAACCTCACTGATATCCTCCAGACTTACACTCCTCTCCCTCACTCAGATCCTCATCTGCAGCTCGACTTTCTGTACCGCACATCAGACTCTGTTCTATGGGAGCTCGAGCGTCTCTCATTGTGCTCCTCAACTTGTGAATTCTCTTCCCTCTCGTATACGTCAGCTCGATTCAAAAACACATTTTAAAACTACCCTCAAAACTTATCTTTTCAAACCTGCATACCAATTGTGAATTTTGCACTGTTACTGCCAGTTATCTTTGTTTGTCTTTCTTTTAACAGTGAACTGATACACTCAATGACAAAAATACACAATTTTATTGTATACAAATTGGCTTAATAATTTCTGAAATCATTTCACTCATTCCTCTCTCAATCTCTCTCACTTAAATATATACAGGATAGGATCTAAAATCCTTGAAACAGAACTGTCTTACATAGCTTTTTCTGTGTGTTGCCACTCTGTAATTTGAGAGTATTCAGTCTGGCAATATGGTGCAGCCTTAGTTTGTGGAAGACAGACACAACTAAAGACACGAGCATAAAATGACGGTTGTCGATTTCAAACTGTGTTTCCTCAATGTGCTCCGTGAGAAAAAACACATCATCTGAACCAATCTCAGCCCGAACAAACTGACAGTTTGCCCTAATGTCGACTGTCGGATAACACGCTCAGCTACTTTGACCACCTTGACTGGACCCTCAGAAGGAATCATCAGACCTCCTTTGTTTTTTAATGTGAGCGAGTGGTAGCTTTGATCATATGATGCCGGTACAACATCTGTTACCAAACTAGCATGGCACACATCACAGGACAGCTTTCTCAAAATCCCGTCTAAGGGCTACCTCCCACTGCTTCCTGAGGTGGATTTCTTTGGGAAACCTTCAAAGTTTGAGAAATGTTAACAGCTAATAACAATCTACATTGTGACTAAATACATTTAGCCAAAACGTTTTTTGGAGGCTCACTTGAGCACATAAATGCATAGCTTTGCTAGGTTAGCCTGGCGTATCTAATGTTAAGATTATGAAACGGGATTTTCTAATGGCCAAATATAACCAAAACAATTGTTCAACTTTACCCATGAAATGTAGGATCTGGTTTGGAGCGTACAGCGCTTTGTACAATCCCAAGCAGCACATGCGTGAGGCATCTTTATCCATTACTTCACTCCACAGCAGTGCCACTCGCAATATGGCAGCGACGTTGACGTACGATGCTGCAGGTCATGCGCCGTCTAGTAATTCTATGTCTATGGTTGACTTCAGGGGTGGGCAAATTCATTCCTGGAGGGCCGCAGTGGCTGCGGGTTTTTGTTCCAACCCAGCTGATTAATTAGAAAACAATCCTTGCCAATAATTACATTTCATGGCTTGTTAGTGCTTTAACTCTGCTATGTCAAGTCATTCTCATATCCTAGATTTTTTTTTTCCATTCTAAGGATATCATCCAAATACTTTGAAGTGTAAAACGGATGGGTAATTCTCAATCCTTCACTTTTTTCTCTTCTCTTTCCTTCCAAGTATTTAATTAAACCAAATAGTGCACGATAAATACACACAGGTGTAAAGGGTAAAAAGCAAAATGGATAACTGCTGGTTTCTTTTGTCATTTGCATCTTATTGATAATAAGGAGCAATTAAAAACCAAGAATGCAGCTGTTTAAGACTTAAATAAGCAATAAGGGTTCATAATCTTAACGAGGGAGATAACTAAAATGAAGCAGAAGAATTTCTAGAGCAATAAGTGCTACTTATTAAGCAATTGGGTTGGAGCAAAAACCTGCAGCCACTGCGGCCCTCCAGGAATGACTTTGCCCACCCCTGGTTTACTTGGTTTTCTGGTCACGTGATTTTCGGCACCATTATTGTGCGGCTTTACTGCAAAATAATCTGAAGGCGGACGGAGATTGTAAGGGCGGGATTTCGATTTTACAGCCAATGGGAATAGTCATTGATTACCAGTCACTCGCGAGACACGCCTCCTTTCTCTAAACAGCAACGCTCATCATTTACTCACAACTGAAAATTTAGTAAAGGTTTGGCTTTTTCCGCCGGTTTATACATAATCTTTACTACACACAACAATGCAATACAACAATCACATTCCACTTTCAAATACTAAGTGGGCACGCTTGCTGTAGAAGCAAACACCACTTAAATACCTTTAAAAACGTGTTACGTTTCAAACCTTTCACCGTCTTACTTGTTCATTGCTAATGTAATGCCGTTTAGTGAGGTCACAGAACAGAATCAACATAGAACACATCATTAACCGGTGGGGAAAAAAAGCAATATTTTCACTTAAATTCTGAGTCTTGAACCGTGTGATTCGCGTTCCCGTTTGGAGGTAGGGAAGAAAGTGTGCCTCTTGCTTACCTGGTTAGCAGTGACTACTCTCATTGGCTGTAAGAACGAAGTCCCGCCCTAGCTTTTCTCCGTCTGCGGCGCAAGAACGCGGCCAAAAATCATGTGACCAGAAAGCGCGTTAGAAACGTAACTCGCGCTAATAAAATGTGTTCAGAACGTAGCCGTGCTTTGAAAATTCGCTGAAAACTTGCGCCTACAAAATCTGGTCAAAATGTAACTTGTGTTTACAAAATGCTTGGTGCTCGCACGCGGACTTTTGGCAGTAATCAAACTCCATATTCTGAGGACTGTTTGGGCACAACGTTAAAGGATATGGTCACAAAATTGATCACCACAAATGAAGGGTTCACAATAAAATACCGGCGAATCACATTTCCTTAGTTACAAGAACATATCAGAGTCATTAGCAATACGACAGAAATTCATCAAACAAGAGGGTCTCAAGACGCTTATTAAACGCATTCAGGGATTCAGAATTTCAAATGGAGGTGGGCAGTTTCTTCCACCAGCATAAAAAGAGTCTGGACTGAGATTTGATACCACGCAGAGGTGGCATCCCCAGACGCCAATCAGCAGCAGACCAGAGTGTTCGAGAAGGACCTCACAAGGGTCTCCATATACACAGGCGTGGACCCACTGACTACTACTCTGTAGGCAAGCATTAAGGAGGCTTAACTCACTGACTGGTTAAACACCAGAACTGCCACTGTATTTTGAATCGTCTGCCCAGGCCTGGTTAAAACATAATCCTGCCCGCAGAGACTTGCAGTAGCCCAGAGGTTACAAGACCAAAATTAGACCAGGAGTTGGGCTGCATACTCAAGTAATTAAATGTATTGTGGAATGTGACCATACATAATTTAAAAACTCATCGATATGTGAACATAAATAATTAAACGTTTCATGACATTTCCTTAATTATTTCTTCATGTATTGATGTCAGTGATTAATTATTTCTCCATGTATTGATGTCAGTGACACCAGAACGCAACATGAAATACACAACGAAATGAGAGCTGTCACATTCACACGTCAAAGTTGAGAGGGCGGGCTCTAGCGAGTGCTGGGTTTTGATTGGCGAATCGTGAATAACTGGCCATCGGGAGGCAGATTTACAGCGGGCACTTCAGACACAGACTGTTAGTGATGAATTCGGGGATTTTTAAATTAAATTCGCCTCTTCGTGCAGTAATTCTGGGCAGCGTTTTCTTGCGCTCGTGTCTGCCACTTACGCACACAGTCACAACTTTGAACACGCGCTTCTCTTAAACGATTGACCAATCAAAACGCAGTACTCACTGGAGCCCATCCTCTCAACTTCAATGGGTGAAAATGAGAGTTTTCATTTCATGAAGCATTTCATTTTGTGGCTGGTGTTCATTTATTTATGCTCTCATGTCTGTAATTTTTATTATTGGCACATTTATTTATTTAAAGTTTTTCTGAAATATTCCTCCATAGTATTCACTGTAAAAATTCTGAAAAAATAACCAATTGCACCAATAAAAGTCCATCCTTTTGTTTATCACCTTGTATAACTGAGATGAGCAGGGCCAGCTCTACCATATTGACACACTAGGTGGTCTCCAAAGGGTTTGGGGGACAATAATTTCTTTTATAATTTACCCAAACTTCACTAAGCTAACGCTCGGGCAAGGGGGACCAATGTCCGCTCTTGGATTTCATCGAAGTGTACCGCACTCACATGAATATTTAGTTATGACCCGGTTTGGAACAATAAAAATCTGGTCAGCCCACCCAATGCCCAAGCTCTTCCACATGATAAACATGTATAGCAGTTGCCTTCAAGACTGCGTGCTTTGGGTGCAACATTTTTACCCACGCTTAGTGCAGCAAAAAAACTAGAGCCCGTCCTTCAGATGAGGGCCATGAGGGCATGAGCCTATCCTGGCAGCACTGAAGGCATGGCAGGAACCAACCCTGGACTGAATGCCAAGTCAAGTCAAGTTGGGCAGCATGCACTGGTACACTGCGTTGCCGCACCCACCACACGACGAAACAGTTCGGGATCCCAGTTGGCAAACCCCCAGGCAGACACGTGGTCCAGTCCCACCCTCCGGAAATGACTCTCTATCTGCCGCAGCCAGGTGTTACGTGGGCGTCCCCTTGGCCTGGTCCAGCCACTCGGGTCCCCAACAATGAGGATCTTACAAGCTGGATCACCCTTGGGGAATCGTAGTGCCATGAATGCCAGTCTTCCAGATAATGTATTCCATTTTGTAACCTGCTTATCCAGCAAGGTTTAGCTCAAAATAGGAATCAGTCTTTAACTGTGCCCTGCGGTGGGCTGACGCCCTGCTCGGGGTTTGTTTTCTGCCTTGCGCCCTGTGTTGGCTGGGATTGGCTCCAGCAGACCCCCGTGACCCTGTAGTAAGGATATAGCGGGTTGGATAATAGATGGATGGATGGATGGATAGATCTTTAACTGGACGCCGGCATTCAAGACAACAGACTGTAATTGGAGACTGGGGTACCTATGAGGTCAGTCCCGTAATACCCCGTCATCACAAGACGCCGTCAACATCACTCACGAAATGCCCATCGCATGCCCCTATGGTTCAGATTAGGTTTGTGGGAGAGCTGTCTGACTCAAAGGGTGTTTTGTGACGGACGTTGTGGGCTTCACCTGACCTGTGTCACAGATATTGCCGGCTGCAGTCAGACCCATCGATGATGTGAGGTATACTGTAGTAGTGCAGTAAGGTGAAGTAGACAGTAGATGGCAGTGCAGCCAAGACTATAAATAGCTGGGAGACCACTGGCAGTTAGCGGTCTGTGCGGGGGGTCGCGGGGGGGATTGGGGGGGGGGGGGGGGGGTTGGAGGGCTCAGTGACCTCAGCATGAATGTCACTAACTAACTAACCCGCTTATCTTGGGCAGGGTTGGGGGGCATCTGGAGCCTATCCCATTATAGTCATCGTTAACGTGCTCTTCTGTATAATTCTAAGTATGGAAAAGCAGGGAGCTCAGCTTCAGTTTTCTACTTATATAACAAATCAACAAATGTATTACACTGTATGCACAATTTGGTCAGACATATAAATACATTTAAATAAGAATTTCACTCTACTCTTTACACATTTAATACAATTATTACTAAAAATCTAATCCTTACCCCTTAAAAAAAGTTTATCTTAAGTTAACTGTGATCAAAATTAGTAAAGCCAGTATATTACATACCAGATTCCGTTATAAAACAATGACTGCGTCATTCTGTATTTCCTCTGGAATTACAATAAAGATCGTTTACACCACAACTGTAGGTAAGTGCAGTAAATATAATGTTCTCTGATAAATACGGGGGTGGCGCAGTGGGTAGCACTGCTGTCTCGCAGTAAGGAGACCCGGGTTCGCTTCCTGGGTCCTCCCTGCGTGAAGTTTGCATGTTCTACCCGTGTCTGTGTGGGTTTCCTTGTCCATAGACATGTTAGGTGCATTGGTGATTCTAAATTGCTTTGTGTGTGTGTGCCCTGTGGTGGGCTGGTGCCCTGCCTGGGGTTTGTTTCCTGCCTTGTGCCCTGTGTTGGCTGGGATTGGCTCTAGCAGACCCCCATGACCCTGTAGTTAGGATATAGCGGGTTGGATAATGGATGGATGGATGATAAATGCGGTTTAATATTAGGGTGCAAAGTGCTGCTACCTCACAGATTCGACATCCTGAGTAGAAGTCCCACAGTCAGTCATTGTCTGTTTTCAGTTGGCTTGTGTGTATTCCTTGTGCAACTCTCTAGTTTTCCTCCCAAATCCCCAAAGATGTCCATGTTGAGCTCACTGGTCATTCTAAATTGGCTATTGAGGTCTGTGAGTAAAGGGGGTCCTTCCCGGGGTTGTTCCCTGATGCTCTGTTTTGCGCCCCATAGGAACATAAGCCAATAATCGCAAAAATAAATCAAAGTCAAAAAGAGGGCAAGGAGTTCAAAAACTTGAGAAACAAAACAAGGCAAAGGAATTGGGAATTTGGACGTGTAACCCTGGTGGACTGTTTATCCTGGACATCATGATGGACAGGTCTCAACCTAGTTGGCCACGCCTACTCTGGGATGGTCCTACAATGGTTATCAACAATAGCATCGTCAGAATGGCATCAATGTAAAAACAGAACTATATTTCAAAAATGATGGCACCCAATGGTTACCTCAGAGTATAAAATCCACCCAAACAGAAGTAAATGATACTCAAAATAGGAGTCCCTGTCACTCTTGTGATAGGCTCGTAGCAATCTGACCTGGATATGAGAATGTTATGGCATGGTAATCATTGGTACATTGTGGCACCGTAGCACAGCAGTTAGCAGATCACTCCAGAGTGCACAGATTTTGAATGCTCCCCTGCAGCTCCCCCTGGTGGCACCCAAGTACCCCAACAGGGCTGACCATCCAGACTACAACTCCCACTGTGCCCTGTGGGTCTACAAATGGGAGTTCTGCCAGAGGAGTGCTGACACTTAGTGTATCAGGAGGGAACATATGACCCCAGGAACAAGATATCCTCTGGCCTCCTTACAGGGAAAAGTACCAACAATCAACCCACTTGGACTGCCCATCTATTAATTATGTTTCATCATATTGGCCGGGCAAGAATGTCCTGACTATGATAAAGGGCAGTCTATCCACTATGGTGCTCACTATACACACACATATATATATATATATATATATATATATATATATATATATATATATATATATATATATATATATATATATATATATATATATATTGGCACAAAAAGACTCCAGAGAGTCAAAAAAGGTTTGGGGCAGCCACCCATATATTATGATCCTTGCTGAAAAAGGTTGAAAAATGATTGAGTAGTTTACAAGACTGAGTCCAAAACAGAACTGAATGCATGAAGGTAAGATGGCGGTTTTAAGGGCTGGTGGAGGAAGGGATGTCATCTATGCCAGAACCGGAAGGGGCGTCTTTGGGACCGGACGTGACATCATCAGAGGTGCCGGAACCAGGTGGGATTTCCCGGTAATGGCCTGCAAGGAACTGAAAGACACAGTCAGCACACTCTGCCACCCCCTGGTCTGATGTAGTATTACAAGTACTCAAGCCCTTTAGATGCCTCCTAATAACAGGTGTGACAATATATATATATATATATATATATATATATATATATATATATATATATATATATATATATATATACAGTATCTCACAAAAGTGAGTACACCCCTCACATTTTTGTAAATATTTTATTATATCTTTTCATGGGGCAACACTGAAGATATGACACTTTGCTCCAATGTAAAGTAGACAGTGTACAGCTTGTACAACGTTGTAAATTTGCTGTCCCCTCAAAATAACTCAACACACAGCCATTAACATCTAAACCGCTGGCAACAAAAGTGAGTACACCTCTAAGTAAAAAATGTCCAAATTGTACCCAAAGTGTCAATATTTTGTGTGGCCACCATTATATTCCAGCACTGCCTCAACTCTCTTGGGCATAGAGTTCAGTAGAGCTTCACAGGTTGCCACTGGAATCTTCTTCCACTCCGCCATGACAACATCACGGAGCTGGTGCTTGCGCTCCTCCACCTTCTGTTTGAGGATGCCCCACAGATGCTCAATAGGGTTTAGGTCTGGAGCCATGCTTGGCCAGTCCAGCACCTTTACCCTCAGTTTCTTTAGCAAGGCAGTGGTCGTCTTGGAGGTGTGTCTGGGGTCGTTATCATGTTGGAATACTGCCCTGTGGCACAGTTTCCGAAGGGAGGGGATCATGCTCTGCTTCAGTAGGTCACAGTACATGTTGTCATTCATGGTTCCCTCAATGAACTGTAGGTCCCCAGTGCCAGCAGCACTCATGCAGCCCCAAACCATAACACTCCCACCATCATGCTTGACTGTAGGCAAGACACACTTGTCTTTGTACTCCTCACCTGGTTGCCGCCACACACGCTTGACACCATTTGAACCAAATAAGTTTATCTTGGTCTCATCAGACCACAGGATTCCAGTAATCCATGTCCTTAGTCTGCTTGTCTTCAGCAAACTGTCTTGTACCTCATCTTTAGAAGAGCCTTCCTTCTGAGACGACAGCCTTCTGAGACGACAGCCATGCAGACCAGTTTGATGCAGTGTGCGGCGGGCGTATGGTCTGAGCACTGACAGGTTGACCCCCCACCCCTTCAACCTCTGCAGCAATGCTGGCAGCACTCATACGTCTGTTTTCAAAAGACAACCTCTGGATATGACGCTGAGCACGTGCACTCAGCTTCTTTAGTCGACCATGGCGAGGCCTGTTCTGAGTGGGACCTGTCCTGTTAAACCGCTGTATGGTCTTGGCCACTGTGCTGCAGCTCAGTTTCAGGGTGTTGGCAAGAGGATTCTAGTGGCAACCTGTGAAGCTCGTGTGAACTCCATGCTCAAGAGAGTTAAGGCGGTACTGGAAAATAATGGTGGCCACACAAAATATTGACACTTTGGACACAATTTGGACATTTTTCACTTAGGGGTGTACTCACTTTTGTTGCCAGCAGTTTAGACATTAATGGCTGTGTGTTGAGTTATTTTGAGGGGACAGCAAATTTACACTGTTGTACAAGCTGTACACTGACTACTTTACATTGTATCAAAGTGTTGTATCTTCAGTGTTGTCCCATGAAAATATATAATAAAATATTTACAAAAATTTGAGGGCTGTAGTCACTTTTGTGAGATACTGTATATACAGTGCATCCGGAAAGTATTCACAGCGCATCACTTTTTCCACATTTTGTTATGTTACAGCCTTATTCCAAAATGGATTAAATTCATTTTTTTCCTCAGAATTCTACACACAACACCCCATAATGACAACGTGAAAAAAGTTTACTTGAGGTTTTTGCAAATTTATTAAAAATAAAAAAATTGAGAAAGCACATGTACCTAAGTATTCACAGCCCTTGCCATGAAGCTCAAAATTGAGCTCAGGTGCATCCTGTTTCCCCTGATCATCCTTGAGATGTTTCTGCAGCTTCATTGGAGTCCACCTGTGGTAAATTCAGTTGGTTGGACATGATTTGGAAAGGCACACACCTGTCTATAGAAGGTCCCACAGTTGACAGTTCATGTCAGAGCACAAACCAAGCATGAAGTCACAGGAATTGTCTGTAGACCTCCAAGACAGGATTGTCTCGAGGCACAAATCTGGGGAAGGTTACAGAAAAATTTCTGCTGCTTTGAAGGTCCCAATGAGCACAGTGGCCTCCATCATCCGTAAGTGGAAGAAGTTCAAAACCACCAGGACTCTTCCTAGAGCTGGCCGGCCATCTAAACTGAGCGATCGGGGGAGAAGGGCCTTAGTCAGGGAGGTGACCAAGAACCCGATGGTCACTCTGTCAGAGCTCCAGAGGTCCTCTGTGGAGAGAGGAGAACCTTCCAGAAGGACAACCATCTCTGCAGCAATCCACCAATCAGGCCTGTATGGTAGAGTGGTCAGACGGAAGCCACTCCTTAGTAAAAGGCACATGGCAGCCCGCCTGGAGTTTGCCAAAAGGCACCTGAAGGACTCTCGGACCATGAGAGAAAATTCTCTGGTCTGATGAGACAAAGATTGAACTCTTTGGTGTGAATGCCAGGCGTCACGTTTGGAGGAAACCAGGCAGCGCTCATCACCAGGCCAATACCATCCCTACAGTGAAGCATGGTGGTGGCAGCATCATGCTGTGGGGATGTTTTTCAGCGGCAGGGACTGGGAGACTAGTCAGGATAAAGGGAAAGATGACTGCAGCAATGTACAGAGACATCCTGGATGAAAACTTGCTCCAGAGCGTTCTTGACCTCAGACTGGGGCGATGGTTCATCTTTCAGCAGGACAACGACCCTAAGCACACAGCCGAGATATCAAAGGAGTGGCTTCAGGACAACTCTGTGAATGTCCTTGAGTGGCCCAGACAGAGCCCAGACTTGAATCCCATTGAACATCTCTGGAGAGATCTTAAAATGGCTGTGCACCGACGCTTCCCATCCAACCTGATGGAGCTTGAGAGGTGCTGCAAAGAGGAATGGGTGAAACTGGCCAAGGATAGGTGTGCCAAGCTTGTGGCATCATATTCAACAAGACTTGAGGCTGTAATTGCTGCCAAAGTTGCATCGACAAAGTATTGAGCAAAGGCTGTGAATACTTATGTACATGTGATTTCTCAGTTTTTTTATTTTTAATAAATTTGCAAAAACCTCAAGTAAATTTTTTCACGTTGTCATTATGGGGTGTTGTGTGTAGAATTCTGAGGAAAAAAATGAATTTAATTATATATATACAGGTATAAATATATATAATATGACTGAGGTAGAAGCAAACCCAGAGCATGGCGCTGCTCCATCACAGGACACCCTCTCACATACTTATAGTCTCTCACTGAGACAATTAACCTAATGTGTCCATCACTGGTGACATAGGAGGAAAATCAAAAAACCCAGCGGGTGAAGAGACCCAATCCACACAAACAGGGGCCAAGCTGAGATTTGAAAGCAGGACCCCAGAGCTGAGTACACTCAGCACGATGCCACCTTGAATTTGCTACTGCACATATTGCTTTGTATTTTTTCTCTTGCTGTTCCACTCAGGTAGAGTTACGTGAGCAGCCACAATCTCTCTTCTAGGAACACATCAATACTTGAAGAATCATTCATTCCTTTTAGTCCAAAATAGACTCAATGAGTCAAAAGTGAATAGAGTCTTAGTTGGCACTGTCAGGTATAAGGCACCCACCAGCCCTGGACTGGGCATTTGTCCATTACAGGGTATGCTCACTAACACCAGGGCCAGTTCAAAGTTATTAGTTCACCTAATCTGTTGTAAAAGCTGCGGTGGGTTGGCACCCTGCCCAGGATTGGTTCCTGCCTTGTGCCCTGTATTGGCTGGGATTGGCTCCAGCAGACCCCCGTGACCCTGTGTTCGGATTCAGCGGGTTGGAAAATGGATGGATGGATGTTGTAAAAGACGATGAAGATGATGAAGACAAAGAAAAGGAGTTGGGGTGACACCATGACCCCATATATTATAAATACAAGAATAAATGCTTTTCAGCAGAAAAAAATGCCCCTTGGGACATGAGTCTCAGGTTAGACTGACAAGGGTGACGACACTTCCTGTTAAGTGCAATCCAGGCAGAAAGAGGCGGGTCCAGGGGGATGGACACTGGAAGTGACATCAGAGGTTGGTCGGTCTGTCAATCATCTGGTCTGTAGAGGGAGGAAGAGATGAGGCGTTAATATACACCGCCACCTTGTGGACTGGTGTTGAATTACCACCACCAGAGCCTTTAAGCTGTTCCCAAGGTGCATGTGTGTGACACTGTACATCTTTGAAATGTGAGAGGAAAACCAGAGGGTTTGGATGAAAAAGGCACACCAACATGGGGAGGACATGCAGACTCCTCACAGACACTCAGGTCAGGTCAGGTCAGGACAGGTTGGGGAGTGGGCACTGATACAGCACAACAGAACAGCTCGGGAATCCTGGTTGGCAATGCCCAAGCAGACAAGCAGTCCAGTCCTTCCCACATGAAAGTAACCATCTACCTGCCACTGCCAGGTGTTATGTGGGCCTCCCCTTGGCCTGGTCCAACCACTCAGGTCCTCAACAATTAGGATTTTGTAAGCCGGGTCACCCTCTGGAAATCACGGCATGTAACTGACGCTCCCTCACAATGCAGGTAATGTGCCTCATTCAGGACTCCACGAGCAACCACACATTCAACACAAAATCAGAGCAGCGGTACCCAAGGATTCCCCGGGGAGACACAGTGCTGAAGGAGTCCAGACACTCACCAGTCTAGTATTCAAATCCAGCAACCTGGAGCTGTGAGGTGGCAGGGATAGCCACTCCACTACACCACCACTCCTGTATCATGCTACGGTCTGAATGGAAGTCTTTTCTGTGATCATTAACATCGTAAAGACCTTCTCTTCGGATGAATTAGTCAGTTGCCCCTTCAGGG
The DNA here is from genome assembly GCF_900747795.2 of Erpetoichthys calabaricus. NCBI lineage: Eukaryota > Metazoa > Chordata > Cladistia > Polypteriformes > Polypteridae > Erpetoichthys > Erpetoichthys calabaricus. The sequence continues at coordinate 179,129,147 of NC_041401.2, forward strand.
AAATCGAACAGTAGAAATTCTGAGCAGTGGGACCCACCCATCCCCATTCCCAGGTTCTTCTATTTCATGAAAATCTACTTGTGAGATTGGAGTTCTTGGCACCCGGTTATAAACTCCGAGTCTCTGAGGAGAATGTGTGTGGTTTGAGACCTCCATCTGACCTCATCTACAATGCTTCCTTAGGTAAAGGGTTTCTTGAAGCCTGAGTTGATTCTTTTGTGTTCTGAAAGTCAACCTTCTCTCCCTCTCACTGTTTGTGTTCTTTTTCTTCTTTTCTCTTTCTGCCAGCTTGCAGCCGACGGCACCGTAATGAACACCTTTACCCATAAATGCCAGCTGCCTGAGGATGTTGACCCCACTTCAGTGACGTCTGCTCTCGGAGATAACGGGGCTCTGACTGTCAAAGCCCGCCGCCACCCAACCAAGCATAACGAACATGTCCAGCAGACGTTTCGGACTGAGATAAAAATCTAAATGGTGGTACGCGAGTCAGACTTAACTCGCCACCTCCTGGATGCCCCCCCCACCCCCCCCCACCCCCTCCTCTCCCCTACTGCTTCTGCACAAGAAGAAACCAAGAGCTGCTTTGCTTTAGGGGTCCTTCTCAAGTTGTTGCTTCTTCCCTATAAAGCGGGTCGATGATGGAGGTTGATATGCCCGATGAAACCTACTGGGCCTTAGGAGCCACGCGCTGCCCGCATACTTGCTTTGTGATAAATGAGAAGCCGGTCTCAAAGTCCAAGCTGACTCCTCAGAGCCAGGTAGTAGCCCCCTTGGACGAGCCATTTTAGACGTGTTGATGTTTGGATTCTGAAAGGTAGATGGAGATGCTGGCAAAGGCGAATGGCATAACAAAAAAAAAAAAAAATCATAATAAACCTGGCAAGGAGCTCGATATTAACCAAGCAGCCTGACCTTAACATGATGGCGTTCAGATTGTTTGTATTTACTACATTGTTTTGTGTGCTTGTTTTCCAATAATAACACTAATATTCAATAAAAGATCAGAGCCCAAAGGGTAACTTTCCATTATACAAACACAATATTGCAGAAAGTCAAAATGGTGGACCACCACGCTCACTGGAACATCCTATGGTGGCGACACACACTCTCACACACAAATGCATTTACAGTTAGTGTTTCTATCATGCTGGGTATTTGGTAAGAACTGTTTGTTTGTTTGTTGGTTTTTCTTTTGACGTTTGACTTTATTTGCTTGTCTTTCTCCTCTCTTGGGTCCACTTCATGGTGGTCTCAACTGTCACCTTGATTCCAATGACATGCGATCTGATTCTCTCAACTCCTTTGACAAATGATATTACCTGTTGATCTTCTATAACACCAACTTCATAAATAAAGTTTAGCGATAAATTGTGAATTCATTTATTTCAGTAACACAATTGCCCCCCACCCCACCCCATTTCCCACGTACATGGGTCTCCTTGTCTTAAGAAACATCCAGAAAGAAGTCTGGGAATATCTGAAACATTGAATTGAAAAATTCAAGCAGCCATACCACTTGCACCTCAGAAGACGTCATCCACCTGACGCTTAGCATGTTCGGGCCAACCCAGTACTTGGATGGGAGACCACCGAGGAAAAGTTTGGGGTGCTGCTTGGAAGAGATGTTGGCGAGGCCAATAGGGGGCGCGTACCCTTTGGTCTGTCTGTGGATCCCAATGCCACGGTGCAGTGACAGGGACGCTGTGCTGTAAAAATGGTGCCATCCTTCAGAGGTCATGTGGTCATAAAAGATCCTTGGGCATCCTTCATAAAGAGTAGGGAGTATCCCCAGTGTCCTGGCTAAACTGACCTCCATGGCCTGGTCATTCTGGTGCCCTAATCATCCCTCGTCTCTGATTGGCTCTCTCTCTCTCTCACCCCTTCACCACCTAACAGCTAATGTGTGGTGAGCATACTGGAGCAAAATGGCTGCCGTTGCACCAGGTGGGTGCTACACATTAGTGATGGTTGAAGTGGCTCCCCACTCACTATGTAAAGTGCTATGAGTATGGAGAAAAGGGCTATATAAATGTATTATTATTCTTCTTATTATTAATATTATTATTAATTTTGACATAGACAAACAGCATCTGCTCCACATGAAACACAATATGATGGCGATACTTCTACCAATGCCAGGCAGATACTTTTCATTTCTAGTTTTCTCTCTTGAAGAACATTTTGAACTTTCAATCTGAGACACTTCTGCCACACCTGAAAGTGCTGCCGGAAAAAGAAGGTTGTTGGACACCTGCAGCGCTTCTGGATGTCCTATAAAAGGAGCCAGCTGCCAGAGTTGGGAGGAGGTGGACAAAGCTTGCTAGAGGAGGAGTGGAGGCAAAGAGAAAGGAAGAAGAATGAAGAAGAAGTAAAGTGTTTTGTGCTTGCGTTTGAACTGTGCTGTACAGGTGGGAAACGGGGGAAAGCATTTCCCATGGGCAACAAAAAGATCGAATTAAAAGCGTGTGCTGCTGAACTCGTGTCCGTGTCTGTCTGTGTTGGGGTTTGGGCAGCAGGAGCGCCCTAGAGTGGCTACGCCTGCTTTCGCTTTGCCACTCCAGGCTGTTTAGGTCATTGACATGGTGGATTAGTGGATCATCACCTCACTCTGAGGTCACAAGCAGGTTTTCTTGGACTGCATTCATCTTTCCCTCAATCCTGTCTCCTGGTCTCTTCTGCTGAGGAGCACCCCAATGGCATGAGGCTGCCACCACCATGCTCCACCGTTGGACTGGTATTGCACAGGGGATGAGCAGTGCCCAGTTTCCACCAGACGTAACGCTTAGAATTAAAACCAAACATTTCAAAGTTGATTTCATCAGAGCAGAGAATCTTGTTTCTCATAGTCTCAGGTGTTTTTTATTTTTACAAATTCCATGCAGGCTTTCCTATGTCGTCTGGCCAGTCTGCAATAAAGCCCAGATTGGTGGAGTGCTGCAGTGGTGGTTGTCCTTCTAGAAGTTTCATCCCATCTCCAAAAAATGTTCTGTGGAGCTCAGCCAGAGGGACCATCAGGTCACCTCCTTTACCAAGGTCCTTCTCTCCTCTGATGGCTTAGTCTTGCTGGGTGGGCAACCATCTCTAGGAAGAGTCACAGTTGTTCAAAACGTCTTGCATTTAAGAATTATGGAGTCCACTGTGCTGTTGGGAACCTTGAATGCTGCAGGAATTTTCTGTATGCTTTCCTAGATCACACAATGCTGTCTCTTAAGCACTGCAAGCGATTCCTTTGAACTCACGGCTTGGTTTTAACTCCGCTGTGATAGTTTCCATAGACAGGTCTGTGTGCCGTCACTAATCAATGGGATTGACACACAGATGGACTCCAAATAAGGTGTGGAACAGGGCTGGGAATCCCAAGTCGAACCCCGACCACACAATATATATCAGTTCTCTTGTACAGGCACAGACTCAAAAAGCCAACAAACACCATTTTGTCTTGGAATTTGTTATGAATGAGGAAGACAGTAGATTCAGCTCTTACACGTACGTACATCCATCCATCCATCCTCCAACCCGCTATATCCTAACTACAGGGTCACAGGGGTCTGCTGGAGCCAATCCCAGCCAACACAGGGCGCAAGGCAGGAAACAAACCCGGGGCAGGGCGCCAGCCCACCGCAGCTTACACGTACATCTCACTCTTAAATATTAGTCTCAAGACAACCTCTGATAAAGTGTGGAACAACACTTCATAATAAATAAACTGTGTAGTTCTATAATATTTAGATCAAAACTGGGAGTCTGGAATCAGAGGTGGCCTTAGGGGTGTGCAAGGCCTTGCGCTGACCAACCCCATGCGGTATGTGTGGACTGTATAAACGTACTCGCGAATTTAATAAAAAATAATGTTAACATACACTGGATTTTTTCATTACAGTATTCAGCTAAATTTTTGTAAGATAACATGCGGACTTTATCAAAATATAACGATATAATCTGTAAAAAAAATGCAATTCATAATTCATGACAATACCACGACAGTGCGAAATGCGATGAGGTGTCATGTGGAAATTAGCAGGGCCTCCTCTAGAAAACGTACCCAAATGGCAAATATACTCCGAGTCTCGATATGCAGGATGTCATAGTCATAACTCACGTTGATGTCATGTCAGCCGGTTGTCATGTTTTTGTGCATTAATATTCGGACATGTTTATGGCCTACAAATAAAATGTGACTTTCAGTGTTTCGACAAGAAGTGTGAAATTAACATAGAGGTATCATCCTGAAATCTCTTACCAGTTTCCAGGTTCAGAGATGAAAATCCCCTTTTCTTGCCTTCGTAGTCTAATCTGGATCTGCAATGTCTTTTTCTATAGATAGGATTGCTAGATGCAAAGCCTGTCTTGAGACATGGTTCATCTACATTGGAGAATATAAGTCCGCTCGAATGGGACACGTGGGCCTCAAAAGCGGGGCCCCCTTAGGCGCGGGGCCTGGGGCGGTCGCCTCACTTGCTACCCCCAAACGCCACTCTTGTCTGGAATCTACACTGCTGAGCCACTGTCCATGTCTGGATGGTAATCCTGAATACTCTACCACAAAGTTGAACAAAAAAGACACAAAATGTGTAAAACGTGAGGGCGTCTGAATACATTGTGAAGGCACAATTATAACAATAATCAGTGAGGATAAATGGCAGATCAATATATCTCTCTATTATAGCAAAGCGAGTAGGGGGCTAGTTTATTCAAAAATAAACTCATGAAATCAAACACAAAAGTTTATTGTGTTTTTTCATTTTATTGGTAAATGAGCTTGCCCAAGTAAAATCCCACAGTGTGTTACTGGCTATAACATACATAAAATGTTAACATCATCTTTCAGAACATGCCGCCTGAATGTGAACTGCTCATCTGTGATGGTGGAGCAGCGCAGTGCTTAGGAGGCTGCAGGACTGGCACCTCAGTTCTGACACTGTCTGGGTGTTTTTGGCACATTCTCCATACATTCTTTAGATGTGCCAGTTTCACGCCACGATGACTAAAGGTGTAGCACGTTTAGGTGGCTTCAGTAAATGTGCACATCTGTGTGGCTGTGCTGTGTGTGACGAGACAATGTGCCATCGAGGGTTGATTCCAGCCAGGCACTCAGTTGTGCCACTCGTACCACCCAGTACTGGAATAATTGGATACACCAAATGTATGAACAGATTATTCACTGGTCTTCTTCTAGAAACAGTCACCTTTCAAGCATTTGTAAAGCCTAATGTTCCATCCAACCCTAAGGGGCTTCCATGCACCCATAGATAGATAGATAGATAGATAGATAGATAGATAGATAGATAGATAGATAGATAGATAGATAGATAGATAGATAGATAGATAGATAGATAGATAGATAGATAGATAGATAGATAGATAGATAGATAGATAGATAGATAGATAGATAGATAGATAGATCTACCTAGGCGGCGCTCCTGGGTTGCAGTGGCACCTTGGATCCCACAGAGCTGCATGGAAATTGGTGTTTGTCAGCTCAGCCCTGTTGGGTTGTGGGGTGCCACCAGCCTGCTGCAGGGCTTCTGCTTTACCTGGAAGTACTCCAAGGCCAGAATTATGTGACACCAGAAGTACTCCTGGGATTCTGAATATAAGGAACAGCCACATCTCATTCGGGGAGCCAGAGGAAGAGGACGAAGCTTGCCAGGAGGAGTGGAGAAGAAGGCTGCGACTGTCTGGGAGAGAAGACTGGAGTTAACATACTTTATTGGAACTAGGTTGTGCTATAGTGCTTGTGTTTGTGGCTTCATACTGTGCTTGGGGGTGGGAAACACTTAGGAAGAGTTTTCCACGGGAAGAAATAAAAAGCCTTGTTTTGTGCCACATTTGTGCCCGTGTCTGCTGGACTGACATGACACCTCATTTAGGGTTTGTTCTTGATTCCACTGAGATTATGGTGACAGACCAACACCCCTTCTAGGGCTGGTTCTTGATACACTTTAGATTACATAACAGACTGACACCCATTTAGCTTTGGATCCTTTATTGCACTCCGTGCTGTCAGGACAGGCATTACACTAAGCAGAAAGGCAAATGTGATTTTATCTGCAAGTCAAGCAGAATGCTCAAGGAGACTTAATCCAAATCCAAACCCAGTCAATGCCTGTATAGATTTTGCATGTTCCCCCTCGTCTGTGTGGGGTGCAATTCCTTTTTTTTTCTAAAGCATTGCACAGTTTGGTAAGTTGCCAGCATTAAACTGAGCTGGTGAGTGTGCACCGTAATGGACTGGAATCCCCCTTCATGCCTTGTGACTTTCAGCTCCCATGACTCTGAACTGTATTAAACAAGTTTGGCAACAGATGAATAAATGTAAATTATTTTAATTATAAAACACTTTTATAATGTACTGTATATAGTTCATAAAATATTACAGTATATATATGCAGTGTCTTCTAAATCATATCTTATAAGAATTTATATATTTATATATATACAATGAAAGTGCAAGTTCATTTACAATCTTTCTTGCATTTGCTGAGGACTACAGATCAGTAATCCTTGGTCAGATAAATGGATGGATATGTGGTTATAGCTAATTTACATTATTAATTCTCAAAGGAGCCCCCTGCCCACACCAGCCCTGAACTGGATTATGCAGGTTTGAGAATGTGATGTTACATAACGTCTAGGAGGCCAGCAGTTTAGTGGTAAATCTCTCTTCAGTCAACACGGACTGAAAGTCAGATTCATTTAAAAGGTCTTGTCAAGGTTTTAATCTAAGACCACAGTTATGGTTTCCGTGATTCCCTTCAATAACATTACAGCCTTGTGGTTGGATATCCAGTCAGTTGTTAATAACTCTCAGTGTCTATGCATGACATGTGGAAGACCAGCAGCTATTGCTTAAGCAGTTTTAGAATATCCTGCATCTTGGGACCACTGCGTGTTCAAATCTCTTTGTGCAGTGCTGAAGTCATGCAGCAGAGGGAAGTGTTGTAACACCAGTAGAGTATCAGGAGTCAGCCTGCACTGTAGGAAGGACCCTTCAACCATCTCTGTAGGCTTCAAGTTTTACACTGAAATTAAGAATAGATAGATAGATAGATAGATAGATAGATAGATAGATAGATAGATAGATAGATAGATAGATAGATAGATAGATAGATAGATAGATAGATAGATAGATAGATAGATAGATAGATAGATAGATAGATAGATAGATAGATAGATAAGAAAGGAACTGTATAATCTGTGTATAGGTACATAGATTGAAAAGGCACCATGTGATACAGTACATACCTGTATATAACTTTAAAGAGAATATCTTATGATTCACAAAGCTACTTAATTCTAGATATGAATAGAACTATATACTACAGAGCTACATGGATAGATGTGAAAGGTGCTATATAATAAATATTTTAAAGGCACTATATATATTAAGAATTCATATATTGTAGCCTAACAGTGTGTATAATTATAACAAACTTGCAAATGCATATTGTATATATTGTATATAACTACATAGTTATGTATATATTATGTATATGTTATGTATAAAACTATATATGTTGCATGCTAAGTATACTTTCTTTCTTTCTGATTTTACAGTGTATTATTTTATTTCATTGTACTGTTTGCACATGACAATAAACCTAACTTACCCAAAATGACTAGAGAAGACAGAAAGAAAATTACCTTATAAAAAAGGCACTATATAATAGATAGGAAAAGCATTATATAATCTCTGAGTGCATTGATAGATAGAAAAGGCACTATGTGTACAAGCATAAAAAGAATATCTTACCATTTTCAAAGTTACTAGCACCATATACTAGATAGTTAAATATACAGATAGACAGACAGACATGAAAGGTGCTAGATAATATTGATAAATGCAAAAGGCACTATATACCCTAAGAATATGTATATTGTTATACACAAAACTGTGGATAAATATATAATACTATACACATTGCATATAACTATATATATAACTATATAAGTATGTATCTTTCTTTGTCTTTTTTGTTTGAGTGGGTTGTAATTTTGTCAAATGAGAAGACATGAAAGAATAAATTTCATTATACGATTTTCAGTTGACAATTAGAGACAGGAAGACAGAGAAAAAGGTGCTATAAAAAAGGCATCATATGATAGATAGATAGATAGATAGATAGATAGATAGATAGATAGATAGATAGATAGATAGATAGATAGATAGATAGATAGATAGATAGATAGATAGAGAAGGTAGCCCAACCTGCCTAAGGCGTCTCCCATTTCCCTCCAGGCAGTATGGCCTTAAACGCTTTCTGTAACTTTTTAAAGGCTCGTCTCCAAAGGCCGGTCACTTTTCGGTAACTTTGTCGAAGATGAGTTGTTGAACTGGAGGACAGATGGACATTACAGAGTTTTGGCTCCTTGCTTTGTGATTTCCAGGGTGGGGCTCGTCCACTGTATCCAACGTTCATCAGCTGCGGGGGACCACCTCCGATGACCAAATAGGTCAATACTGGTGGACAGGCCTTGACGTGGCCTGTACGAGGGCGTCCAGTAGGTCTGTAGCCTGGAGGATTGTTGACAGAGTAGGCAGCAGCCATCGCAGCAGGAGAGACGGGCTGTTGCCATCCTGTTAAAGAAGTATGAATTAGTGATCAGATTACACGGAGATTCTACTAAAGCTGATTTTAGTCTAATTATGTTGTTTGCGATTTAAAAAAAAAACTGCTCCCTTGCCATCTGTCCAGTTTACAATACCACATTACCTCAGCTAAAATAATGGCTGGAATGATCACTTTGAGTAATTACCTCCAGCATTATCCATCCCAGAACTGAATTTGCTAAGCCAGATTCAAACACAGCACTTCCATGGCATGCAGACATCACCGACTGCATTAGATGGGAGACAACATGTGTCCATCATGTGTTTAGAACGAGTATGAAATAACTTCCATTGACTTGTACTCCACACATTGTGCTATAGTGACTTCTGTACTCCACCTGGATATAAATAGTGACTAGCCCACTGTGACCCCCTAGAATCTAGATGGTAGTAGTAGAATTAATGTTAGTAATATCACTAGTCTCATTCTCTATCTATTAATTACTGAAACAACACAGGATCTCAGGGCGCTGGAGCCAGTCCTAGCAGCTCTAGCTGAACAACAGACAGACAATCCAACGCAAGAGTGCAGTTGATCACAGAGCACACATACGCACAATCGCACACTCCATCAAACACAGTGCCCATCAGAAGTCACCAAAACTGAAAAATCTGAAGTCCTGGGAGACACGCCTATCAGGAAACATCAAGGATATTCAAGACACCACATTGTGTCGTTATTATTTTTATTATTAAAAAGTGCAGCAGAGTTGACTATTTCTTCTTGCTACTCTGCCGATGTCGCTGTTCAGAATGCAGGCAGGTAAGTCGTGTCTCATTAGAGACCCCCATTCTCTCACACACCTGCTCTCTCTGGAGTTGAAGTCTCCCGTTTATTCGGCCTCTCGGTTTTCTTTTCCATTTTGGACTGAGCTGGCTCAGAGACCAAGTTACCAGGAATGCGACACCTTTTGACGCTCTGTAAAAAAATAAGTTAATTTATAGTCATAGAATAGTTGCATAATGAAATAAAATACTCTCTATATAAACTCTATATAAAAAGTCTGCAACCATAATTTAAATAAATAATATGAAGATAAAATAAGGTCAAAAAAATAATAAATAGCCAATGAGATTTAATGAAAAAAGAGACAAAAATAAAAAGCCAAAACACTCAATATAGAGAATGGCTATCTTGGGGTTTGCGGCTGGCATCATGGAGTTGCATCACACATATAGGAATAATATCCTCCAAAATGAACACAACAAAACGACACGTCTCTGATGGTCCTGGCAGGTCACTCTCATGGCTAGCATTGCTTTCCTCTGTCATGTCTGCTCCATATAACCGCAGGTCTTCTCACCTGTTAAATGCTTATCCCCTCGTCCTCTGATTCTCTGACTTACTGAGCTCTTTGTTCCTTGAGGTGGGCTGGTCCCGTCACACATATATATATATATATATACACACAATGGCTCACTGGCTTGAGGGTGGAAGAAAGCGGCCTCAGCTCGCAGCAACACAATGAGGCCGATAGACTCGTCTCGCAGTTTAAACCATAAACACACATGGAGGCAAGCCAGGCTGGGCCAGAATTTGTGCACGAAGTAACAAGCTGCGAGGAGGAAGGTCTTTGTCTGTTTATCCTAAAGGTCACTTTGTGTGGGTGAGACTCGTAATGGTGTATTGTTACACTAAATTGTACACAAACACATTAATCTTTAAAAGAAATCAGATGTTGGGAAACAATGCCACTCGGCTTCCAGAGCCCGGCCCAACTACTTTACTCTAAAAGGTTATCTTTAGTAAAGGTTCGTTTCCTGCAACCAACAGTAATTCATTTTTATATAGGAAGTATTTATATAAGTAGGACAGCTAGGTGGTCATATCCGTAAGAGACATTTTTCAATTCGTCATTTAACTTTAACTTTTCATTTTTTTGTTTAAAAATAAATAAAAATTTGACATGTCCTGTTCTATTTTGTTACAAGTAAAGCCGATGTCACGTTATGTGACGTCTAGTCGTAGGGATAGTTCAGTCTTGCCGAATACAATTGCTGATTTCGTTGCCAGAACACCTCAGTTCACATGTCTGAAAATCGATGGGCGTGTCCAATTTAGTAATCGAGTGACGACTTTCTGGCACAGCCAATGATGGAACCAGCGTTGTGCAAGTTCACACCTCACAAGCACTCGCTCAAAGTTCAGTTCACACAGATTAAAATAAATCCATTCACGTTCATAGTTCACCATTCCAGTTTTGAACTCGTTCATGTTCAGTTCATTTTGTGTTTTTTAAGGAGTGAAAATAAATGAGCCATGAGTTTATTTGTTTCAATTTTGCGTGCCTTATATTAGGCTATTACAGTGTCCTTGAATGAAATATAATAATTATGAAGACTTTTTCATTTAAATACACTTTGTTGAGTTATACCCAGCAACAAACACGTATAACCATATATGCTAATATCCTACCGATCGAAAAAGAAATTAAATAGATACAAGTATACATACGGGCGGGACAGTGGCGCAGTGGGTAGCGCTGCTACCTCGCAGTTGGGAGACCTGGGGACCTAGGTTCGCTTCCCAGGTCCTCCCTGTGTGGAGTTTGCATGTTCTCCCCGTGTCTGCGTGGGTTTCCTCCGGGCGCTCCGGTTTCCTCCCACAGTTCAAAGACATGCAGGTTAGGTGGATTGGCGATTCTAAATTGGCCCTAGTGTGTGCTTGGTGTGTGGGTGTGTTTGTGTGTGTCCTGCGGTGGGTTGGCACTCTGCCTGGGATTGGGCCCTGTGTTGGCTGGGATTGGCTCCAGCAGACCCCCGTGACCCTGTGTTCGGATTCAGCGGGTTGGATAATGGATGGATGGAAGTATACATATAAATTACCGCTCTGTTTCAAACCGTGTGATACAAATTGTGACTGTAGAACCAGCATGTAGGTGAACTAACTGATTACGCTACTGGTCAAAATTCGCATTACATTTTGCATGTCCAATGGGAAAAAATATAAAGTTCCCTCGCGAAGCACAACACCTCTCTATTATAAAAGAAAATCTTGAGACAAGTCTATTGCCAAGAGATTTTTTCAAGTTGGTAGAGGGGGTTCCGTCCTCCTCTCAACCATTTCCAGTTAATGGTCCACGCCCCTGGTCCTCTCACCTCTCATTTGTGTGAATGTGTTTGTCAGACACAGTTCCTGCGCTCTCAGCTCTTATACATTTTTACGTTTTCCTCACTATGTCCAAAACTTATTGAAGAATTTCATGCTGAAGGGTTATCAACAGAAGAAATGAGTACACGGGCAATCCTAGCACCGAGAAACGATGAAGTCAAATGAATTAACGTGAAAATTGTTGATCGGTTACACGGCAAATTGGTTAAATGCGTATCAATAGACTACGCTGAAACAGTTAGTGGTGATGGTGTGGAAGATGAAAACATCAACTTACAATATCCCGTAGAATATCTACAACCGTTAACACCAAACGGTCTTCCACCTGCTGAATTACTATTGAAAGAAGGATGTATCGTAATGTTATTGCATAATTTATGTTTGAGTGATGGGCTATGTAATAGGAGAAGATTAGTTGTATTCAAAATTGGTTGAACAGTTTTGACATGTAAAATTTTAACAGGCGAGAAGAAAGGTAGTGTAGTACATCTTCAGGGGATAACATTAGACACCAAAGGAGATCTTGATATGCCATTAAAACGTTTACAGTTTCCCGTTAGAATAGCTTTTGCTATGACGATTAACAAATCACAGAGACAAACATTCAAAAAAGTCGGTTTATTTATTAGAGAGAAAGAAACAAAATTCAATCACTGGCAGTTATACGTTGTGTTGTCACGATGTAACTCCAAACACAAATCAAAATTTAATGCGATATTGATGAAAAGTTAATTCCAAATATTGTTTTTACTGAAGCTTTACAGTAAAAGTGTAATTTTAAAAAATATTTGCTTTTTAATTTCAAAGCCAAACAGAATGAAAACGTATAACGCAACGAATACCTCTAACGCAACATGAAACATAATTTTCTTTCAATTTATTACGTTTTACTATTTTTTAATATGGTTAATTACTCGCTGTAATATAAAATAGTTAGGTCTATTATGCATATGTAACAATTCCCATGAAAATAACAATCTGTTTAAATTGTACATCCGCTTCCCCATACGTGAGCTGCAGAGCCACGAACTGGCTAGCGTGTAGCGACCGCACAGAGGTTGGCGAGCGAAGTGAGCAGGGGGCAGAGCCCCCTAGTCTTTTATAATAATAAGATAGAGAATGTAGCATTTCAATTGAGTATGGGTTTGAAAAGAATATGGAACTACACATGATTTAAAATTAGAGTGTTGTACCGTGTTAGCCATAGATTGATACAGGAGAAAGTAGGGTGAATATGACACCTTTTATTGGCTAACTAAGTAGATTACAAATGCAAGCTTTCGAGGCAGCTAAGAAGCTGGCATTTGTAATCTACTTAGCCAATAAAAGGTGTCATTTCACTCTACCTTCTCCTATATGATTTCAAATTAGAACTTTTATTATTATTATTATCCATCCATCCATCCATCATCCAACCCGCTATATCCTAACTACATGGTCACTGGGGGCTGCTGGAGCCAATCCCAGCCAAGGCAGGAAACAAACCCCGGGCAGAGCGCCAGCCCATCTCAGGGCACACACACACACACACAAAGTACACACTAGGGACAATTTAGAATCGTCAATGCACCTAAGCTGCATGTCTTTGGACTGTGGGAGGAAACCAGAGCACCCTGAGGAAACCCACGCAGACACGAGGAGAACATGCACACTCCACACAGGGAGGACCCGGGAAGCGAACCCAGGTCTCCTTAATGCGAGGCACTACCCACTGCGCCACCGTGCCGCCCATTATTATTATTATTAGTAGTAGTAGTAGTAGCAGTAGAAGTAGTAGTAGTATTAATAATAATATATTTTATTTATATGGCATCTTTCCCATGCTCAAAGCACTTCACACAAATTCAGAATGAACAGCATGGCATATACAAGTGTTATCCATATAAAATACTAAATAAAGAAAAAGGCAGGAAACACAAAGCATTGAATTAGAATTAGAGATAATAAACCAGAATAAAAATATAAAATATTACAAGAAAATACTGAACAAATAACATAATTTGTGATACAAATGCAATTCATCCTGAGCACTTGGACAGAGAGGGTAAACTAAAAGATGGCTCAGAATGTCAGGGTAAGTGAAATGCTGTCCTGAACAAATGAGTTTCAAACTGGTTTTTAAAAGAATGATTTCAGTCAGCTGGTTCATTTAAAGATAGATAGATAGATAGATACTTTATTAATCCCAAGGAGTGGATTCAAAAGAGCTGAAGGCTCTCGCACTTATAAAGCACAGGTTAGTTGGTTAGTTTGAGGCACAAGAAGGTTGCCAGAATCGGTGGACCTTATTTATTGGGCAGACAAGACAATGATGGAGGAGGATGTAGTCCAGGGCATCCTATTGAGTATGGGTTTTGTTTTTGATGACGGGAATGACAAAGACCTTCAAATTGGAATGATTTGCATTTCATACTGTGTAAATAAAATGTATTTATTACAACAAAAAAAGCCTTTAACATCAGTTTCAGAATAAGTTTAATGTCAGCAGTAAACCATAAAATGTATTCTTAACTCTGGGAGGCAAAGAAGACGAGTTTAAATCTCTCTGCATTTCTGTGTAAAGAGAAATTCATTTAGAAATACAGAATTGCTACTTTTAACAGGCGTACAGTGAATTACAGCAATTTTTGAGGAGAGATATTTAGGAGAAAAATTTACAATATATTCAAATCAAAACAATGAGAGCAATGTAACATGAAGTGATGGTCCAAAAATCATCCCAGATTAAACAAATGCATGTGAAAGTAAACAGCTTGCTGCTCCTGTTTTAACCAATAAGATGTCACATTCTCTTTTGTTTTGAACACAACAGTGACGTTATATTTGTTTCCATAACACATTAGAGAAGCTACAGTCTGTGTTTATTATAAACATTTACCAGTTTTCATATCCAAGTTATATGATCGGGGTTAATACATCATCCGCTTGTTAAACATGTTAAACACTTAGCAAAGAAAAAAAAATGAAACCTTATAAAAACGGCTCCTCGACCCCCAGGATGAGGTTCTGCATGCTTCTCACACACATAGCTTTGCAGTATGAACTCTCCACTTCAGAGTGGTATCAAAGTGGTCGCTGCACACAGGTCTCCTCAGGCCACCCATCCCACAGTAAGGACACACACTGCTCCCTTTAACTACCCCAATATTAGTGTGTTCACCATACCACAATTCTATTATCTGTTTTTAGTTTGATTTCCTACGGCACTAAGGATATTATTTGCATAATTTAGCATTCAAATTCCCATCATGCTATGCTTTGTCACAAAAGGCAGTCCAGAGGACAGAGTCTACCCAAGTGAGCATACAGTCACTCCAAATGGCTAAAACTCTCACAGCTGACACTTCTTCAAAACGTGGATCATACAGTTTTAAAATTTAGTGAAGCCTTTCTTCTTCTTATGCTTTGTTGAATATACGGTATACGCAGATGGTTCTGATGAGTGTTAAGTCAGGAGGTTCTAAAAGTAAAAATATTTTAATAACTGAGGTTAATAAGCACTGTTTAGAATACATTATCTAAGAATATAGGTGTGTTTTAGTGAAGCCTTTCTTCTCATTATAATGCCTTGTTGAATATACAGGGCGGCACGGTGGCACTGCTGCCTCGCAGTTTGGAGACCCGGGTTCGCTTCCCAGGTCCTCCCTGCATGGAGTTTGCATGTTCTCCCCGTGTCTACATGGGTATCCACCTGGTGCTCCGGTGTCGTCCCACACTCCAAAGACATGCAGGTTAGGTGGATTGGCGATTCTAAATTGGCCCTAGTGTGTGCTTGGTGTGTGGGTGTGTTTGTGTGTGTCCTGCGGTGGGTTGGCACCCTGCCCTGGATTGGTTCCTGCCTTGTGCCCTGTGTTGGCTGGGATTGGCTCCAGCAGACCCCCGTGACCCTGTGTTCGGATTCAGCGGGTTGGAAAATGGATGGATGGATGGATGGATGGATGGATGGATGAATATACAGGGCGGCACGGTAGTGCTGCTGCCTCGCATTAAGGAGACCTGGGTTCGCTTCCCAGGTCCTCCCTGCGTGGAGTTTGCATGTTCTCCCCGTGACTGCGTGGGTTTCCTCCCACAGTCCAAAGACATGCCGGTTAGGTGGATTGGCGATTTTAAATTGTGCTTGGTGTGTGTGTGTGTGTGTGCGTGTGTGTGTGTGTGTGTGTGTCCTATGGTGGGTTGGCGCCCTGCCCGGGATTGGTTCCTGGCGCCCTGTATTGGCTGGGATTGGCTCCAGCAGACCCCCGTGACCCTGTGTTTGGATTCAGTGGGTTGGAAAATGGATGGATGGATGGTGTGATAAAAACACAGACCAGACATCCTAAAAAGGTTTGGGGCAGCCACCTGTATAATATCCCTGGCTGCAAAAGGTGTTTTTAAGTTGACAGCTATGTTTGCAGTACTGAGTCCAAAACAGAACTGATTTCTTGGTGGTAAGATGGCGGCTTTAAAGGCCCATATAGGAAGTGACGTCATCGAGGGGGCTGGACCCGGAAGTGGCGTCATCGAGGAGGCCGGAACCTGGGAGGATTTCTCGGGAACGGTCTGCAGGGAACTGAGAAAGACAGTTAATGTACCCCGCCACCCCCTGGTCGGATGTGGTATTACCATTACTTAAGCACTTCAACTGCCTCCTACTCGCACGTGTGTGACAATGGATGGATGAATATATACACAGATGATTTGAAAGATCCCAAAAACTGTAAAACTGGAACTGCTGTATTATTAATTTCCAGATTTTACTGTCCTGATGCAGAAAAAGATCTCTATTTCAGTGTATGCAACAGAAATAGTGGAGAATATGGGAATATGAAAGGTTTGAATTTTTTTTTGTTACATAATATTTTGGAATGGGCTCTGATATGACATCAGTTGTGTTTGTTTTAATAGTGATGATGGGAGGACCAGAGGATTTGAAAGGGGAATATTTTTGTGTTTTGTATCTTGTGTAAGTGAAATGTATTTCTTTCTATTATATAAAAAAATCCAAGACGAGACTTTTTGGAAGAGAGATTTTTTTCAAGTCCCGGAGATGAGACTTTTGCCTTGAGATTTTTTCAAAACACGCCTTCCTCTCAAACATTTCCAACCACGCTCACGTTCCTCTCAAACCTCATATGTGTGAATACTTTTGTCAGACACACTTCCTGCGCTCTCAGCTCTTATACATTTTAACGTTTTCCTCACTTTAAGTTCCCAATTAAAGAAGACTTATTATATCCAAATCTTATTGAAGAATTTTATCACAAAGTGTTATCAGCATAAAAAATGAGTACACGGGCAATCCTAGCACCAAGAAACGATGAAGTCAAATGAATTAACACGAAGATTGTTGATCGGTTACACGGCAAATTGGTTAAATGCGTATCAATAGAGTACACTGAAACAGTTGGTGGTGATGGTGTGGAAGATGAAAACATTAACTTACAATATCACGAAGAATATCTAAAACCGTTAACACCGTCTGGTCTTCCACAGGCCGAATTACAGTAGAAAGAAGGATGTCTTCAAGAAAAGTAATGTAGTACATCTTCCACGGATAACATTAGACACCAAAGGAGATCTTGATATGCCATTCGTATTAAAACGTTAACAGTCTCCCATTAGAATAGCTTTTACAAAGACAATTAACAAATGTCAGAGCCAAACATTCGAAAAAAGTCATTGTATTTATTAGAAAGAAAGAAACGATATTCACTCACGGGCAGTTATACGTTGCATTGATGCATATGTAACAATTCCCATTAAAATAATAAATTTGTTTAAATTGTACATTCACATCCCCATGCGTGAGCGGTAGAACCACAAAGAGACTAGCGTGTAGCGCAGGCCGGGGGGTTGGCAAGCGAAGCGAGCAGGGGGCTAGTTTTACAAAAAAAAAAAAAAGAATCAAAAGAGACAGTTGCTTTACACTTGATTAAAGTTTTCTAACCATATTGTGCAGCCCTGTGCACAGACTCATTATCAGCACTGATTATTATTTCTTGGCTGACACACCTTTATGATTGCTAATTTTACACCATTGGAGACATACACAGGGTTACGTTTCTTTTGTTTTTCCACTTGGTGCACAGACACGACAAATAACTTGCTCATCTTCACACAGTGACAGAAGCAGGATTTGAAGCCGCAGCCTCAGGGGTTTGAAGCCCAAGGCCTCAATCACTACACTATACTAATGAGTGTTAAGTCAGGAGGTTGTAGAAGTAAAAATTATTTAAATAATTAGATTAATAAGCACAGTTTAGAATATATTCTCTGAAAATATATATATATTTTATATGGGATCCAGCATATAGACGTGTAGGAAAAAAATGAGATGATGGATTTTATAAGAAACCTCTAAACAAAAGGAAACAGAACCTCCACTCAGTATAGCAGAATCAAAGGGCTTAGAATTTAGAATTAAAGAAATATAGCAAGTATGTGGGATAAAAAGTGTATAGGGGGGCATCATTATACAATTAAGACAAGAGATGAATTACAGTGGAAAGGGAAAAACAGAAGAGAAGACAAAGTTTAGGGCACACAGTGTTAAACCATTCAATATACCTAAATGGTGGGCTTCATTCAGGATTCTGTAGATGTTATAATAATATAGAGATGGTTTGCACTGCAAAGCCTGCAGCAACTGAAGGAAGTAACTTCATAATACTGTACTTTAAATTTATTGAGGGGGGAAACAAATTTCACACTGGGTAATTTATTATGTTGTGAAAGTAGTGCTTCTCACACTCATAGGAGTGTAGTGCAATATCTATATTTGATCGGAGTGTTTGATTTAATGTAGTAACACAAAAGTTCAGAGTGTTTTATTTATTTATTTATTTTTTCATCCCCCAAACTGTGCAAACTTCAGTCCAGTTGGCGGCGGTAATGTGCCTTCATGTTTCTACACACCGGTTACAGTAAACCATCCATAGATATAAAAGCCAAATAGCACTGACTCACTCATCACAAAATCTCCCGAACCATGAGGACTTGGGACTTGAAATTTGGAATGTAGGTTACCCTTGGCCCATAGGTGCTCACTGAGAAATGGTTTTAAAAATTACGTGGTCCAAGCGTGATATTTCTTATAGTTTTTTAGACCCGTTTGTATGTCTGTCCGCTTTTCACGAGAGAACTACTTCATGGATTCAGATTCAGGTTTTATTCTATAATTTGCTTGAACATTCCATTGATTTTGCGACTTTCTCATTGCGCTAAGAATCATAGTTCGCTTGCAGGAACGATATATTCACAGTAATCCGAGACAGAGTCTGCAGGCCAAGGGGAAGGGGAAGAGTGACGTCAGGAGTAGAGAGCTGGGTGGGGCCCTCCTCACTGTCCTGTTTCACTGCTACGAGGGCGAAGCTGTTGGGGATGGCTTGTAAATATATATATTTATATTTTATAATATATATTTATATATATATATATATATATATATATATATATATATATATATATATATATGGTTGCAATAGTTTACTGTCAAATAAATGCAAAGAGTACACGACACATGTTTCGCCCTCATTCTGGGCTCATCAGGCGTACACACTCCACTGCACTCCCTCTCGGGAATCGAACCTCGGACGTCAGCGTCAGAGGCGATGCCCCTAACGTTGCGCCACGGCGTGTGGTTCGTTTATTTGACAGCATGTAGATCGGGGTAATTACATTCACGGCATTCGAAGTCTGTGTCACAATCTGTTAGTGTGGGTGGTTAATGACCGTAATTTTAAAAAGCTCTGAGTGTACAAAAAAAATGAAATCAAAAAATCAATCAGTGCTCGAAAGTGCTGCAAAATTATACAATAAAAAAATAACAAGTTTTTGAAATGGCTGAATTGATAGAAGAATACAAATACAGTACAAAATGACCTAAATGATTAATAAACCATAGGAAAATTGACAAATAGTCTATAAAGGTTCAAGGATTGGCAGTAAGCATCCGTAGTACACTCAGTTTAGGATCAGTATACCAGTTGGGGAAAAGTCACTTGGATGATAAAAATGAATTCAGGTTTGAATGATTTAAAATGATAGAAATTAATGTAGTTTTTCTGTGGAGGAGTCCTAAAAATAGACATACAAAGGGAAAGTGCTGAACACAGCCTAATCGTCAGTTTTAAATGAGTCTTATTGTGATAAAATCTAAACTTAAAATGTATTATTTGTGTATATATATGACAACGATCATAGGAACCTAGAAGTTTATTTTAATCTGTGTGAATGTTTATTTTTCTCTCCCCACAAGTCATCCCATTCCACTTTTGTCCTTGCTGTCCAGTAGAGGCTTTTGCCATTGTGTTGTTCCAGGCCAAGACGGCCGTTCTTGACTGGACCTCAGAGTTGTTGAAGACATTGACATCAATGATGATGGACCTTTACTTCAAGCACTGTATAATTTCATCAAAATCACACAACTAACAAACTAACTAACAAATAGCTAGAATTTGAATTGACTCACAATTATACAAATAGGAATTTCACTGAATTCTGTACACATGACAACACTGACCCCATAATCCTATCAACGTTGTTTGCACATATAAGATTTAAGTGTTGATTGAACATTTTGGTATTTTAGTAAGTGTCACAAAGTTAAAGAGGTCTTCCTCAAGAGCTCTATTACAAGGTTCTAGAACAGTGAGGGTGTTTGTGAATTTACATCTACTTTAATCAGAAATGTAGTTTTGAAGATGAGATTCAGTATCAAACTCAGTCCATCTGAAGAAAGATACGGCATAGCCATTGTGTTAGGCAGCCGGTAGCAGCTTTTTAATTCTAGTGAAATCTGTTAATACTGTACTTGCTTTAAGACCACTGATAAGAGAAATGCAGTAATTCAGCTGATAGTTAATGAAACCACGAAGGGTATTTATTCTAAAGTGAAGCTGTTAACATGTATTCACATCTACATGTCTGACAGTCTACACTGGTGGCAGAAAGAAGATTTGACTGCATCTTATTTGTGACATTAAAAGGTCAGCGATAATATCACATTTAACGGCAAGGCTGGAAAAAGATGAAAATGGGATACGGTTGCAAGGCGAAAATGAAAAGCTGGTAAGTGGATCAAAGAACTGATGATTTTAAAAAACACTTTTACAGTGAGCAGAATCACAAATAACATTACACAATGTGAGAAAAAGTGGATTAAGTGAATTCTTCAGAATCAGTACAGGAAAAACTGAGATAGATAGATAGATAGATAGATAGATAGATAGATAGATAGATAGATAGATAGATAGATAGATAGATAGATAGATAGATGAAAGGAACTATATAATAGATAGATAGATAGATAGATAGATAGATAGATAGATAGATAGATAGATAGATAGATAGATAGATAGATAGATAGATAGATAGATAGATAGATAGATAGATAGATGAAAGGAACTATATAATAGATAGATAGATAGATAGATAGATAGATAGATAGATAGATAGATAGATAGATAGATAGATAGATAGATAGATAGATAGATGAAAGGAACTATATAATAGATAGATAGATAGATAGATAGATAGATAGATAGATAGATAGATAGATAGATAGATAGATAGATAGATAGATAGATAGATAGATAGATAGATAGATAGATAGATAGATAGATAGATAATCTCCTTCAAATGCACACAAAAATTTCACTAAAAGTATAAAACGTGTGACTTAACTAAAGGTAAGAAGAGTATTTCCATAGTATTGATGAGGCCCAGTAGTGTTTCAACAATCCATTGGCCTTCCTGCTGGTGTGTCAGAGAGGGGGTGTGAGGCTTTGTTCATAAAGGCACTCAGTTTTCTTTTCACTCCTTCCTTCTCTGCTGCCTTCAAGGGGTCCACAGCACGTCCCATTTCTGAACCTACCTTCTTAATCAGTTTGGTGATCGGTGGGCCTCTCCTGATGTGATATTGTCAGCCCAGCACACCACAGCATAGAATATCACACTGTTGGTCACTGACTTATGGAACATGTACAGTAAAGTATGTCACTACCCATAATAAAGGAAGGAATAATGCTTACAAACAAATTGAAATATATTTCTCAAATCAATAAGAGATTACAATTAATTTAAAACAAGTAACTTTTCCAAAAACATTCTCTTGTCATTTTTGGCACATATACTTATTGTGATCTTATGTCCTTATCGATGTTCCATTTATTGAAGCGTATTGCATGTCTGATTGTAGACGAATAACCCTGAATTAGTATGAAGATGTTGTGAACTAAAAGACATTACGGGCAGAAAGCCACCCTGAGTAAATGATTTGGTTCAGTAAATAATAAGATTTTAAAGTGATTTAAATACACTAAAAGTGTCTTCCCAATTATTTTTACACATTTCAAACATTATAGCACTGCACTAGGATGTATTCATATTGCTTTGGAATGATATTTTATTTGCCACATAATCCAATCTACTGCAATTTAAAGGATTTTCAGTTTAGGAAGAAAAAAATACAGTAAATGTGGAGAACTATTCATCCCCCTGCCTCTACTTTTCTTTCCCTCCCCATGCCATTCTCATGATAATGAGGTGTGAACCTTTATTGTCTTTCAGTATGTAAAGTAAGTTAATCTTTTGCGAAGTCATTCCCCAGCCATTCTTTTCCATTGTGGTAGAGGTGGGGAAAGAGCCTGGCGCTCATCCCAGGGAGCTAAGATTGTCTGTTGAAGGCTCTACAGTAGTCACCCCCTCCCTTAAATTGTGCAGTAAGGCCAGAGTTAGTGGAACAGTGTGTTCCAGAAACAGAGTGTGAATATTGCACAAATGAACACACAGCCATGAACCTGTAGTAGTGCTGCATGATTGAAAATGAAGGAGTATCATTGGCCATGTGCATTCACTTCTGTATGAATATACTGTATGACACTTTGTATTTCATTGTTGGTTATTCCTCCAAAGTCCCCCAGTGTAATAGGAGAGCGTGTGAGAGCCGAGCCAGACCCTCATACAGGCCATGATATTTACTTTCTTGAACTTTCCCTGTAGTCTTGCATGCTTGTTTTAATTAACAAAAGCATATTTGCTGCTACACTGCCCGTGTGTTTCTAAATCATAATACAAAACGATTAGGGTGTTTCGTTTTAAAAATACCCTGTATGTTTTTATCAATTAAAAGTTATTTTTACTAGAGCCTGATTTTTTTAAAACACGACATAAAATGAGTAGACACTTTTAAGGATAAATAATAATCTGAACAGATCTTGTCACTGTAGATATTTGTGGTAACAAAAGCTTCTCACTACTTTTTAAAAATTTAAACTACTTTTTAAAATTAAGCATATAATTAAGTATTTCTGAAAATAAAAAAAAATAAAAATAATTCTTAATATGTATAACTTATCAGGGCAGACATTTCTTCATAATTATCTTTTTAACCTTATTTGTAATACAGTACCTATCTGGAATTGTCCAATCTAATTTCCAGTTAATATTATCAAACACTGCATTCCAAAAAAGTGGATAAAATGGGTTTTACAAATATTAATTATATAAATGATTACATTTTCATCCCCAATGTTGCGTTTGTAGCTCTACAGAATCATTCGGGCGCACCACAAAGTCGGCACAAAGATGAACGCTTTGAGTGAGAGCTAAATCAGGATGGCGCAGCGTTCAGCCTGCTTTAAAAAGGACAACGACAGGCTACGTTCACAGTACAACGTTTTCATTTAGAAGCGGAGTTTTTATAAACGAAAAGAATCTCCGTCTACGCTGGCGTTTTCGTATCGTTTACAAAAGTATGCCTATCCATGCTACAACGTTAGAAAACGCATAAGACGGTGACTTACACTGGGCAGGCACCCATCGGTGGTAAACTCATTACAAGGGAAGGAGGGCGAAGTCGGCTACAAATTCGCAGCTCTTTAGTCTGCTGGCTACTTACTCCCGTGTGCTTAAAGCGCTTTTAAAAATAACAGCGCAGGTACGACTCTGACAGCGTGTTCACAACATATGGAAAAAAATGATTTAAGGAGCTGGAGCATAAAGAGACACTGTCATGAAAGTGTTTTGCTCGAGAAGATTTATTATAAGCGCTGCACAGCAATCGGAGGGCATCTTTTACCAAAGAAAGAAAGAAAGAAAGAAAGAAAGAAAGAAAGAAAGAAAGAAAGAAAGAAAGAAAGAAAGAAAGAAAGAAAGTGCATCAATATGGTTGCTTTTCTGCGTTGTGATCTTTTATCTTTCTCTCTCTCTCTCTCTCTCTCTCTCTCTCTCTCTCTCTCAGTATTCTACATCCATCTACTTCGTTAAGCGCATTGTTATTAATTTTGCTGCGGAATGCACTCCTCCCTACTTAGCAGATTAACTTTAAGTGGTAACGATTGATAAGGGGCTGTTAACTGAGGTTTTTTTCACAACAAAGGTAATGCCATCCACTGTATTTATAACAAAATTGTAGCGACCGGTCATGGAATGGCCCGTTGTAATGAACAGAATTCCAATCAGGGAAGAGCGGGGAAAAAACACAAACGAATTAAACGCTGACGCTACTTTTTCAGAACCATACGGCTCTGGGGTGCTTTAGTTTTCGTTCTCATAGGGCTTTATGAACGACAGTAGGGAAATATTTTTGTTTTGTATTAAATGCAAAGCGTTTATAAGGCTATTGCGTTTTTCCCAAGGTCTTTTACACAAAACACTCCCAATTTAAGTAATTTCTGTGTAGCGGTGACGTGCGGTGAGGTTCAGGGTTGGTGAGGCACTGACTCCTTCAGAGTCCGTCAGATTATTGCTAGTCCAGACATTGTCATAAATTGAGAACAAAAGGCACGTAAAGCAGTAAAGGAGGTTTCTTGTAGGACTTCGGGTTTGAAAAGAATGAGTTGTCTCTTGTCTTTTAGTTTGAAGCAAATCTTTTAGCTCCGGCGTTGGTCTTCCGTTATTTATCAATTCCTGTTTTGACTGAAAGCCCAGTTTTGAGAACATTTTAAGCTTAGATATACAGTATAATCTTCCATTTTGGCAGTCAGTCAGAACAAAAAATGAAAATAAAATAACTGCTGCAGTGCACCTGTCTTTCTGATATCGCTAACTTATTGAATGCGCCCAGAGCCTCTGTGTAGAACAGCATTTCTGAACGTTTAAGTATTTGCGAACCGAGTTTTCATAACAATTTGAATCGCGCCCAGGAACACCCACCCCCCCCCCCCCCCCCCCCCAACGTTTTTTTGAAAGGAGCCCACTAATACCAATTTGTTCTTTTTAAATTAATGATATATCACAGATGCATATTTTATTATACCTACTTAACTTTTATCGACATTTATCTAACTCTATATTTATTTTTCTAGTATCAGAATGTAGTTTAAGTTAATTTGTTTTGTTTTCAACAGATGTATTTTTCATATTTTCGATTCTTGTTTTCTTTTTTCACATCTTCGCTCCCCCCTTTTTGTTACTTCGCGCCCCCATAGTGAGGCCCTTCCCACAGTTTGAGAACCACTGGTGTAGAAGGACAGCAACAACGAGTCAACGACCACCTGTTGGGCTCACATGCGCCCCCTTCAGGGTGGCACGGTACTGTCTGCCTCAGCTTGTGCCTTTTCACTGCGATTTTATGTCTGATCAGCAAGACTAAAGATGTCACACACATTCATTAAAGATATTAGCCAGACTGTGGAAAGTCATGGTGTATAATAAACGTGTCTGCAGACATTTTATTGGCGACATACAGAGAGACAGCAACAGGCACGCGCCAGTTATATGCATGAACCCTGCAGTGTATGAGGGAGAGCGCAGTCCCAGGTGAGGTCAGGCTCGTTGCTGGCGCACCTCGTGTTTCTCCCCTTGTATTTGATCGGGAAGTGCGCAAATTCAGCGATTCTGACTATAAAAATGATCAAAACTATGGGAATCATACAGAAAACAATTTTATAGCACAGACCAGTGGAGAAATGTATTTTATGCTATCATTATTAGTTATTACTTTTCATGATGACCTCACCTGCATGCCTCCCCTAACCGCACATCCCTGCTGTGTAGATTGTGTGGTATGTGCTATCTATTCACATGGTACAATGATTGTGTTTTATGTTCTATAAATATAAATAAGCATCAGCGTTATGTGACGGACACAGGTGTAGAGGAGCTGTTTGTCAGATTTGAAGATGTTGCTAGTAGAAGGCAAGCCAATGACATTGCTGCTCTTATTATCCGTTTCTTGGAGGAATACGAATCTCTGGATAAAGTTGTGGCGCAGAATTTTTATGGTGCAGCGGTCATGTCATCTGGATTAAGTTAAGGAGAAGGCACCTATGGCATTATTCATACACTGCTATGCTCATCGACTGAATTTAGTACCGGGGCCTCAAAGCTTAAAGAATGCAAAATCTTTTTTTCCCCCACCTCAATGGCCTGGCTGCATTTTTCTGCAGATCCCCTTGGCACACGCAACTAGTGGATTATATTTGCCAGCAGCATCTTCCTCATGTGGCACCAACATGGTGGTAATATGCATAGAGACTGGTCAGTGCAGTGTTCAAAAAGAGAGTTGCCCTAAAGGAGCTGTTTCACCACATACAGGAACATCATGAGCAGTAATGCAAGGACTCTATGCGTTGCGCTGGATGATTTGGAGTTTTGTTTTTTGCTTCACACATTTAATAGGACTTTTGTCATCGGACCCAGAACTGGAAGTGATGTCATTGAGCCCAGAACCGGAAGTGATGTCATCGGAACCCAGAACTGGAAATGATGTCATTGAGCCCAGAACCAGAAGTGACATCATCGAGCCCAGGTGGAATTTCCTGTGGCCAGTCTGCGGAGGAAAAAGAGAAAGGACCAGTGCACTCTGCCACCCCCTGGTCTGGCATGAAATTGTCCTTTAGTGAGCCCTTTAGCTGCCTCCCATGCGCATGTGCTTATGTTGACACAACATTTTCATAATGTAAGCAATGTGCAGAAGCGATTATAAAGACAAATCAAATGTCAGGTTATATCATAAAAACTGTTGAATATTAACCAAGAGACATTATTGCTCAGACTGTATAATGCACTAGTGAAGCCACTTGTGGAGTGTTGTGTGCAGTTCTGGTCACCACACTACAAGAAAGACATTACAGCACTTGAAGCTGTGCAGAGGAGAGCAACCAAGTACATCCCAGGACTGAGGGACGTGTCCTACCATGGCAAGCTCAGGGAGTTAAACCTCTTTAGTCTCAAGCAGAGGAGACTGGGTGGGCAGCACAAAGGGTGGTGAAGCAGGAACTGTGTATCACTGGCTCTGTTCTTCCCATATTAGAGTCCAGTTGCCACCCCTCTGTCATCTCAATAATGTGTGCCATAGTTAAATTGTACATTAAACATATATTAAAGCATCCATCGTCATACTATAGTCATATAAGTGTGATGTACTGTAATTGTACTGTCTTGCACTTGCTTTATTGTGTATTGTGTGTTGGTGACATCAGTGGCCTAACTCAGAATTTGTGCCCCCTCCCCTGCAATAGGACTGTGATTTAATGTCCCCATATTCACTATTTTCAAAGCTTTTTGGATGCTGTTATTGACATGCGGTAGCTAAAAGTGCTTCCATCCTGATCCTGATTTTTGCCTCGTATCTGCGATATATTTTGCCACTGATCTAGATCTGCCTGAAATTCTTGAATGTGCCCCACATGCCCAAAATTAATAAAACAATGTTGTCAGACAAATGCAGACTGAAATGTGCTGGTTGCTGTTCTGTTTAACATCATTTCAGTGCAGGCTGCATGAGAATTTGTCTGCTCATGATGGAAAAGAAGAGAATCAAGAAACGAAAGATGAGAGCTGGTGGTTTGAGCGCTCTTATCCCTGCCCATACTCTGTACATAGAGACAAGTGGCTCAAGGACTGTAGACAGGACTGGTGAGAAAAGTTGTTATGAAAAGAGTGTAAATACTTTCTGGAAAGTTTCAATTCCATGATTTTTTTGCTAATCATTCTTCTCCAAAAAAAAATCAGATTTTTGTCACAAATCAGTGAAAAAATGGGAATTGAGCTGTAGAGTGAATGTGTGCTTTTGTGATTTCAGATATCAAAAGCGAGATTGTACGCAGTGATTCAACAGTGGCGCAGTTACTCTTTACAGAAACAGAACAGCATTCGTGAAAATGACTAACAATTGGAAACAACAAAAAATAATTCAACAGATTATGTAAACTAAATAAGGACTCTTTAGAATGGATGATTAGTATTAATTCAAAAAATAACTGCAATGAAAATATGTACCAAAAAAATAAGTAAACAAAGCAAACCCAGATCTGTACTAATGGGATCCTAAGAAATTCTTGACGATTCTCCTTGACATTTTCTTGCATTTAACTCTGATTTTTTTTCCCGTTGGTCCCTTTAAAAACGCTACAAGGATGTTCTCCTGCATTTCAAACTCGATTAGGCTGTTCAAACTATACGTTTAGGGTCTAAATATAACAATGAAACATATTGAGACCACAATGTTATTATTTAATTATTTCTATTCAAGTACTGGACATACTTATTTCTGTCTGATCTAGGGCAGTCAGTTTGCTAGGCACATCGTTATAGATATATGCTTGTGGTTGCCTGCAATGAGAAGAGATGGGCAAGGAGGACAAGCACAAGCTTTTTCTATCACATTTCCTGCAATGCACAATTCACTTAACGTACATTAATCTGTCAGTCAGTCAGTCATTGTCCAACCCGCTATATCCTAACACAGAGTCACGGGGGTCTGCTGGAGCCAATCTCAGCCAGCACAGGGCACAAGGCAGGAACAAACTCCGCGCAGGGCGCCAGGCCACCACAGGGCACACACACCAAGCACACACTAGGGACAAGTTAGGATCGCCAATGCACCTAACCTGCATGTCTTTGGACTGTGGGAGGAAACTGGAGGAAACCCACGCAGACACGGGGAGAAGACCCGGGAAGCGAACCCAGGTCTCCTAACTGCAAGGCAGCAGTAATCTGTATATGACATTATTTTAATAATTAATGCAGCAGTAATCTGTATATGACATTATTTTAATAATTAATGGTAAAAATTAATAATAATAATAATAATAACTAGAGGGCTCCACCCCCTGCTCGCTTCACTTGCCAACCCCAGGGGGGTAGGCAGTGGGCGCCCGCTATCTCGCGGCTTAGCTATTGTATTTAAAGCGATGGTACCTAGAAGAGTATGTGGGGCGAGGGAGGAAGACGGTTTGGTCCTTAGTTATTATAGGTAGAAAATCATTTACTTGAGTATTTCACTACAACTGTCTATTTTAAATACCAATGAATAATAAGGGGCGGCATGGTGGCGCAGTGGGTAGCGCTGCTGCCTCGCAGTTGGGAGACCTGGGGACCTGGGTTCGCTTCCCAGGTCCTCCCTGCGTGGAGTTTGCATGTTCTCCCCGTGTCTGCGTGGGTTTCCTCCGGGCACTCCGGTTTCCTCCCACAGTCCAAAGACATGCTGGTTAGGTGGATTGGCGATTCTAAATTGGCCCTAGTGTGTGCTTGGTGTGTGGGTGTGTTTGTGTGTGTCCTGCGGTGGGTTGGCACCCTGCCCGGGATTGGTTCCTGCCTTGTGCCCTGTGTTGGCTGGGATTGGCTCCAGCAGACCCCCGTGACCCTGTGTTCGGATTCAGCGGGTTGGAAAATGGATGGATGGATGGATGAATAATAAGACATAGTAAAAACTAAAAAAGTGAAAGAAGTAGAAAAGTAAAACGTAATAAAAAGTAAGTAAAAAATAAAATTACATTAACACCTCGTCAAAAACAATATTAGGAATTACTTTATCCTCTAACTTACATTCTATAAACGTTTCTATTTTGCTTTTCTATTGGCATTTTGTTCAGGATATTTTTCTTTTTTGTTTATTGGATGATTCTCTTTGCTCCTGATTTTTATTATAGATAGATAGATAGATAGATAGATAGATAGATAGATAGATAGATAGATAGATAGATACTTTATTAATCCCAAGGGGAAATTCACATATATGCAACTCTTTTGTACATTTTCTTTTTATCGTAGTTCATTATCAGCTCTTGTCGCTTTTTTTTCTAAAAGTAAACGTTCTTGAATAGATAATTTGCTTTTCTGCCTTACCATTATAACCGACTGCGTTGAAGGGCAAGTTAGCACCGAGTGTCACCGGGTGGGACAGAGAGAGGATGTGTGCAGGATGAGTAACGATTGGACAAGCGGTGTGGACTCGACAGAAAACTTTTTAATATAACAGAGAGATCATTCATATTACATAAATTTCGCATTTCGACAATTTTCTCTCCCACTTATGCTTTAAGCATAGACATTCTTTGGTGGTCTGGCAGTAGCCTGTTGTGGCAGTTGTTTGAATTGCGCAGCCTTAGTTATTTTCTTTTTTTATCGTGATGGATTTCTTCATTGGCTACTCGCTAACTTGGACAGATTTTTTCATGTATAGCCGCTGGTTGCCTTTAATGTCAGGCGACACGACACACCATTTTTTCGCTATTTCATCCAACCTTGTGCAAATTCGTTGAAACAAACTGCGATTTTTTTAGTCTTTCATTGAAAGCTGCCATTTTGCATTTATTTGTTTTGTTGTACAATCTGGGATTTGGGTTGTACATGAAGACAGGAATTGATATTTCACCATTGCTTGTCAATCAGATGATGCAATAATTGGTCATGAACAGTCGTTATGTCAGCCAGGATTTCATGAGACTTATTTTGATTAGTGAGGTTACTGTTTCAACTGCTTGTTAGATGTGATTCAGTCGTTGTGATCAGTCTGAGGTGCAGTGTGAAAATCTTATTATATGCTGGTACTTGCCAATATTGACATAATTCTTGTTACATTAATAAAAAATCATTGATTGAAACTCGTGTTTAAATGCATCAGAAATGCAAACGCGCATGCACTTTGCCGAAGAGAAGCCGTTTGTAACTGAGCATGCGTTAAATGAAAAAGTCTTGATGTGCGCAGGCTAATGCAGATCAGACATTTATCACGTAGGCTACGCTTATGCCAAATCAAAAGCGACACCAAATTACTCGGAGAATCTCACATAAGGCAACGCTGTTTTACCTGAAAGTTTCACTCTGTGGGCGGAAACAAGTTTCCGCAAGTCTTATTGGTTAGTTAATCGACGACCGCGTTGATCGACGTAAATGTGTGTCCAATAGCACGGCTGGGGTCGAAAAAACACAAACACAAGAAACTTGGGCGCCTCATTCGTACGAAAACGACTCGCGAGTTATGTGATGTTGGGACAGAAAGAGATATTCAGGACTCCAGCTTGATGAGTTTTTGTTGCCCGTCTGGAGTGTTTACTAGTTCGAGGCCTGTTGGAAGGTACGTATGGCATTTGTGTTCTGTTTTGTGCCAAGCATGGGCACGTGCAGGGGAAAGGTGGGGAGTTTCTCAGATGTTCTGCTTGCCGCCATCACGTGCAGGAAGGTCCAGGGTTTATTCCTGTGTGGGATTGAGTCCAATACATTGTTTACGGGGGTGCATTTATTGACGCTTGTTACTAGCAAGGTTTGAGCAAGACACACAATTCAGGGTTAATGGACACCCCCATGTTCGAGGGTCGTCATTAATTTGATCGCCATATTGTGTCTATGGAGAAGGGTGCACCAACCGTGAACAGCAAATATTTGTTTCTAGCGGACAGGTTTGCATTAAGGCCATATTTGTTTTGATTATTAAACTGCTGGAGCGTGTCGCATCTTTTTGCATGAAAAATGGCCGAAATCGCATACTCTGCAACAGATCCTTGTTTAACGAGGCACGTGCGGTCAGTTAAGTGAGATTCATCGCCTAGGGAACTTCGGTGTGATGGCTTTTAATCAGTCTGAATGTGCTATAAAGATAAGGGTAACCCCATTGTGAGGTGCTTTCCATTGTAAAGTTTACTTTGCGCCATATATATTGAGCACAATGAGCTGACATTAAAATCTGGATATACCAAATGAACATGCGAGTAAAGAGTAAACTGTGATGTTATTGTTTGAGAATGTGTTGGTTCGGAAATGAATGGTACCGCAGTTGAGGTTTACGTTTAAATTGTACAAATTAAATGTGTTTTAAAGTAATGTTCGTTAAAAATGACGATCATAGGGAACATTTAACAGTGAGGGAGAAGAATTTCAGACATAACCAAACACGTACTGATTAGCACTGCGGGCTCATAGATCCCTGCGATAAGGTTCAGTTTATTATTATTATTATTACTTGTTATTTGGCTGACACCTTTATCCAGGGCGACTTACAACATTTGAGATTTATTTGATTACCTTGTTTTTTCCAAATGGGTAACAGGTAGGAGGAGTGAGTTGGTTATGGCCACGTGGTGTCAGTGGCGGGATTTGAATCCACAACTTCAGGATGTGAAGCGCAGCGCCGAATTATCAGTACGCACCACACCTCTTGCCTATCACTAAGGCCCAGTGTGTATGCAGTTTGCACAATCCCCTGCATGGGTTTTCCACCCATATACCAAGTTGGTTAATTTCCCATCTCATGGATTTATTGAAAGTGAGTGAATATGGGTTTGTGCCTGATTTATGCCAGCAATGCTTTGGAGACTGGCTCCCACTCCCAGTGACTTTCAGTTTTGATCAGTTGGCATAGAAAATGGATGACTGGAGCTGTTTATCAAGATTGGGCTTCCCTTGCCTCTTAAGAGCTTGCCAAGATTTCATATGTGATGGCTTCTTACCATGCAACCTGTTAGTTTCAGAAAGAACCACAGGTCTACCTCTTTAATTTTAATTATTCCTCATGTTGTATAACTTTGTCTTTGTGGATCTGTTTGTGAGCTACGTAAAAAAAATCCTGTTTTTTTTGAGCTGTAAGATATATGGACCCGTATACAGTATAGTAGGGTGATTAATTTCTTAGGACGGCAAATCCAGTGCTTACACCTGGTCTGTTTTGGGTATGGTGTTAAGGAATGGGTTCCCTATTGGAAATCAAACTATGATGTCATTCCCTCCTTTTGATAAAGCGTAATGATCCATCATGGTTTTTAAACTTGCATACTAAACCACCTTTGTGTGTTGTGGTTATCCGTATTCTTCCTCTTAATCTACTGTCGCAATTATGTCTTCCCTTTCATTAATTTCTGGTGCATTGCAGTGGATCCGAGATTTTTATTTTTTCTTGCACTATTTCTAAAGGGTTGTCTCTGTCAAGAGTTCAAAGTTTCACTTTAAAATTTTGTTTGATGAAGCTGTTGTTTTATTTGGCGCTGTAAATCCTAGTATGTTTCTCCTTAGGATATTACCATCAAAGGAATATTCCACTCAGTTTTTTTTTTTTTTTAAATTTTTTTATGTGTTACTTACCCCTGTGTGTTTTGTAGTGATGACTTGTTAATCTCTGTATTGGAGGTTAAAAGAAAAAGGATTAACAATGGAGTAGGCATCTATGATGATCATTGCCAGTTCTGGAAGGGTTTATTTAACAATATTTAAGCAAAAAAATGCATGTGTTTTGCATGTTGTGAGCATATGACTGGATAATTGATGTGGATTATGCAGGACAGTAAATGTGAGATGATTTTTATGGACTGCTTTTGATATTGTTTGCCATTCTATGGTACAGTACTTGTCTCCATAGACGCCCATTCTGTCAAACTTTTTATATTTGTTCTCCATGCAAACATGAGAACAGACATTTTTCTCTGTCACAACAAATAAAAAATATGTATATTTTTGGATGAAATGTTCCTTTAACACATTTTTGACAATTATTTGAGAAAGTAAAGTTTTTGCTTTTAGACAATTGTGGTATTTTTTTTTTTTTCCATTAGACACAACACTATATGGTCTCTTACTTGCATAGAGCAAAAGATTTTAGTACTATATTTACATTTCACAGTCCTGTATTTATAGTAACAGTCACCAATGCAATTACTAGAGACTCAATGGTAACGGTACAATATGAATATTCAAGTCACACACTCGATACAAACCAATAAACAAAAGTGTGATACAAAACAGGGACTAATTCAACACTTTTATTTCAGTGTTCAGCCATAATAGGCTTTGTAGAGTACTAATATGTAAAGCTATAAAGATGTCAAGCAATGGTCTTGGTTACAATTGCTACATAATAACTGCTTTTAGAGCAGGGCATCACATTGTGGCTCAACATTATTTCATTTATGCAGTAATTACCGTTATTATCCACATTTTATCATTGAGATATTCATTTTTGGCCATATTGCTCACTCCAAGTGCATTGCATATCTCTAATTTGTATTCCAGTCTAGTCAATATTGAATTGTAGACATCTATTATTTCTGTGCAGTCACAACTATTAAAAGGAAGGAATTAAATGTTAATATGACTTTGTCATATGCACAAGCCTCCCATGTTTGAAGAAAAGGCAAAAAATCCTTAAAGTGCAAGCATCCACAGAAGAGAAAAAGAGGTAAGGGTCGCAGTGAGCGAGCAGATGCTGAGAGCTGTTCTCGCAGTTTAATTCAATGTTTTTCAGTCAATCCAGTTTATTAAAAAAAAAAAAAAGGGCCTGACTAGTTAAATTAAATATCCTTTATCTGCTTGTCACTTCATTATTTTCTAACCTTCCTTTCCTTGCTGCAGTTTATATAAAAAAAAAAAAAAAAAAGTCAAAACCAGATTTACAGTGTCACTTCCACAGAGCAGACCTCTTTAAAGACAAATCTGCATGAGAGCCAATGTTAAATGGAAGCATCCATAGAAGAGGAACAGTTTAAGGGCCACAAGGAGAAAAGCAAAAACCATGGGCCAGCCACAGCCGAGGTCTTAAAAACAAGAAGTATATTCCGGGACATTCTTGGAGTTTTAAAAGTAGGATAGCTGCATCAAGAGGCCCAGTGTCCCTGCAGGAGCGATGCCCAAGTCTCGTCCTCTTTTCTGTGCTATTTTGTTCACTACATGCTTTAGTCCAGCCACTCATCTTGGAGAATCGGCCCTCTTAGAATTCCGTAAAATGCCTATACTGACAACTGTGTGAGCATTTCAACAGAATTGTTTGAGCAATTTGCAGATGCAATTACTGATATGTGTGGAAATCTTGAAGTCTTGTACTAGAAGATAATCTACTGTACTGGTAATCAATCGTATAGTGTTTTAAATATCCCTTTATTATAAAAGGAAATCTTCAGAAAAGACTTTTTGCCAAGAGATTTTGTCAAGTCCCGCACTCCTCTCAACCATTTTCAAACACACCTATGGTCCTCTCACCTCTCATTTGTGTGAATGCTTTTGTTAGACACAGTCCTTGCGCTCTTGGGTCTTATACATTTTTACATTTTCCTCATTTAAAGTTGTTTATGAAAAGTCCTCTGTTTGATCCTTTAAAGAACCTTTTCTGAACAGTATTTTTAGACATACAATCTTTTCGTTTCCTTAGATGTAGTCCTTTTCTGGACAATAATTTTATACGTTCTAGATGACACATCAACGACTAAGCGAAGAAAAAAGGGCAGCGCATCGAAGAGGCCCAAAAGTGTTGGAGAGAAAAGAATTCAAAAAAGAACAATAATAATCCTAAGTGCAAATTCTGAAAATAAGGAAATTAATAATGAGCCCAGACTAAGTGGAATTGAAAACCTAGCAGGTCCAAACTGGGTAGGAAATAAAATACAAAGAGTAGAAGACAAAGTAGAAGGTCGTAAAGAGGTTCAAAAACGTTGGCGCGATACGCATGCAGAGCAGGTTAGACATAATGAAAGTACTAAAATTTGAAAGTCTCAAAAAAGATAGTAAACATCGCATTAGCTGTAACAAACGGAAATTATTACTCAGTGAAATAACGGAACAGCGAAAAGAGATTGAATATATGGACATAGGTGATATGACAGAAGTATGTTGATATTGTTCGGCTTTAAAGTTTAAGTCGGAGACTTGTAGATCATCTAATTCGTGTTGCCATCAGGGAAAAGTAGTGTTTCCTCCCAATGAAGAGGCGTATTCGCAAGAATTAAAAGATTTGTTGTTTGGTGAATGTGAAATCCACAAACACTACAGGAAAAATATGCAAATCTACAATAATCTGTTTGCAACATTCAATGCTCAAAACATAGATTTACACAATTTAGGACCATATGCTATGAGAATCTGTGGTCCTGCAACAATTAAAGCTACTACAAGTTTAATTTTGAAGAAACCACAATTCGGTCATGTTTATATTTATGATTACAGAGAAGTGATGCAACATAGAATTGAAAGAGTTAAACGATCGAACGTATTAGAAATTCTACAGTCAATAATGGATACAAATCCATGCATCCAAAAGTATCACACTTTACATGAAATTTATCTGCAAAATACGGTCAAAAGTTTTCTTGGATTTCTGTAGGAATCTGAAAGATCATGGTCACATTTATAATAAACCAACATGTGACGAATTGTCAGCGGTAATAGTTTCGAAAGATAGAGATATCAAAGACAGAAGTTTAAAAAGAATGTGTGTTAATTTCAAAGCCAAACAGAACCAAAACATATAACTCAACGAATACCTCTTAACATAACATGAAACATAATTTTATTTCAATTTATTACATTTTACTATTTGTAACTATGGTTAATTACTCGCTGTAATGCAAAATAGTTAGTTCTATTATGCATATGTAACAGTTCCCATGAAAATAACAATGTTTAAATTGTACAGCCGCTTATCCATATGCGAGCGGCAGAGATGCAAAGTGGTTGGTGCATAGCGCCTGCCTGCCTGGCATTGTCGAGCAAAGCGAGCAGGGGGCAGAGCCCCCTAATTTATCTATATGTCTTTCAAGATAGAGAGATTGTGAGCAGTGGAATGCAGAATTGTGCTGAAATTTACTGATAAGATATTACCATAATTTAGCAGATGTTGCACAACTGAGCAGTTTAATAACACACATTGTAGTTCAAATGCACATGCTAAATTAGTGTGTTCACAGGCACTTTAATCTGGTTACTCACAGAAACCCAGTCTCTAAAATGCCATGTAAACCATTATTCTGGTTAGAGAAGCAGGGTATTTGTTTCTCAGAAGCCAGATTAACACAGGCAGATTTCTCCACGAGTAACCTGGTTATTTAGCCATGCAAACCCTTAACAGGGTTAAAGTTAAGGTTTCCGTAATCTGCGCATATCTGTAGCACTCTGTTAGCCTATTAGTGTCGCATACGCTTTAAACAGCCACAGGTAGAAAAAAGTGGAAACATCCACCACAAAGATCAACTTCCTGGGGCAGATCTGCTTGGCCAATCACATTATTACTTTCTTCAGGTTGAAATAATCTGTCTCAATATTCAGAAATTTATATTGATGAGCTGAAGGTACAGTGCTAAACTTGGCAGTACAGTCTCAAGAGAAGTGTTAGGGGTGACACATTAAAAGTAGCATGTAATTTTAGTCAGATTCATTTTTAAAGTAATGAGTAACTTAATACAATATGTATTTTATTGAAGTAAACGTACATGCGTTATTATTATCCCGGCAAAACTGAGTGTATGTAGGGCCCTATGGAATCAGTTTTATTTTTTCACAAATTGTTTTATTTTTTTTTTATTTTGGGTTTTCACCATTTTATTTTTCCTTTTTTTCGTTTTTTTTTTTACAAACAATAATGCGGTGGCACTTTACATTCCCTTTAATGAAATGGCACAATAGCAGAACTGAACCTTATTTTGCATATCCATTTATCAGTATTTTTACATGCGTATTTTAAGCACTGTGTTTGTAAACAGTGCTCAAACAAAACATGCTTATTTCAGGACTTCTTTGTATCTATATATATTTTCATTATAATTACGTCTCTATGTTGTTACTTTTTATGTTGGTGTTTGAGTTTAGAGAGGCAAGAGCTAAGAAAAGAACCTCAATGTTTATCAGCATCGCGAGCACTTGACAGAGTTCTGTCATTGATGGCAGGTGAAGTGTCGGAGTGACTAGGAAGACGGCAGTGGGGAGACAAATGATGAAAAACAGAATGAGACACTTGTGATGGCATCAGATCAAGAGTGTTGTGGGCAGGAAATTGTAGAGGGGCAGAGCTCAGACTAGGAGCAGGAGGAAGGTGAAGGGGCAAGTAGCTGAAGGTAGTGCTGGGCGGTATACCGGTTCATACCGAAAACCGTTTATTTTTTTTTTGATATGGATTTTTCTTATACCGCAACACCGGTTTAAATTGCCTAAACGACGTTCGGAACGTGGCGCAGCGGGAAACTGTTCAAGTGGGGACCTTTTTCACTGCTACACCGCTAAACACAGATTTGTTGCACTAGGGCTCTTTTTCACTGCTACACCACCAAATAGTGGGCGGTAGCATAGGTATGCCGCGCGGTGAAAATGGACAGAGAGCCGAAAAAAATGAGTCACGTCTGTCGCCTGGAGATGCTTTAGTTTTAAACAGTCAGATGTGTAAACACTGTTTCTATACTACTGGATAATACTGCAAGCCAAGTTGTACTTGTTTTATTTGTTTTCAATACAGTGTAATGTACCTGGGTACTGTGTAATATTGTGATGACATGTTGACTTTATTCTCGTACTTTGTCATTAAAGTAGAACATCGTAAACTAAACTTCATCGTAAAATGAATATTTAATTTACTAGATTTTCTCAAACCCCGTCATAAGTTATATAGCACATTAAATGCTTTGTGTTAAGTGTTCCCCGAGCTTCTTAAACTGACTTCCTCTGCACTAAGAGGAGGCACCGGCAGCGATCGATGCACAGAATCCATTCATATGATATTCATGCTCTCTGAACATTTAGAATGCCAAGATAAATACTTGATATAAATAAATACTTGATATAAATTCTAAATTTTCAGAGAGCAGGAATATCATACAGTGAATGGATTCTGTATGGGTGATCACTGTCTCCTCTTAGTGCGGAGGAAGTCAGTTTAAGAAGCGTAGTGATTAACAACTGGGTCGGGGAACACAACACAGCATTTAATGTGCTACTTTAACTTATGACGGGGTTTGAGAAAATCTAGTAAATTAAACAATGATTTTAGGATGAAGTTTAGTTTACGACATTCTACTTTATTCTCATAGTTTACTTTATAATTAGAGTGGAAATGTCGACTTTATTCTCGACGTGTAGTTTTTTTTTTCTTCACTGTGGCCCTAATACGATTCCGTAGGGCTATACCACAAATACAATTATAAATGCAAGTTGCAATTGTATTATTTATGTATATAGCTTAGCTTGAAGCAAGGTCCATATTAATGCAGTTTGCCTAAATGATAGTTCAGTTGGTAAAGATGTCATCATCAAGATTGCACTTGTTTTATTTTAATTTGGTGAATACTGTGTAATGCACCTGGGCTTTTGAAGCCTTGAAGTAATAGTGCAACTATCAGTAATAATACAATTATTTATTTTATCGTTATTATTTATTAGTTTAAATGTTATGCAGTTTAATGATGGTAAAGTTGTTTAAAAAGTCACTTTAACGTGTCAGTGGATAGAGATTGTTAACATTAACAGAAAGTGTAGTTGTTTTACAAAAAATATTTATTTATTCCTTTTCTAAGACCTGTTCAGTGCAATTCAACTTTTGACAAGCACTTCTGGATATTTTCCTAAGTCTAAATACCTCTTTGGATGGTTGAAAATATGTTGTCAAAATTATAATTTAAGTTTTTGCAAAATTTGTTAAATAAAAAGGTTCTATATTTTGACTGCATCTGTCATGCAATGTGATTTCCTTCTCTTCATTAGTGCCACCCCCTTGAAAAGTATCACTTTATGGGGCGATGCAAACCTGTATTAATACTTGTGTGCACATTAAAATGTTTTTTTTGTACAATGTACAATGCTCTTGACAGTGGAATAGGTTATTCTTAGCCAGTAATTGCAGTGGAAAATGTGTTTAACATCCACTCATGCATGGGAAAAAAATACCGTCAAATACCGTGAAACCGGGATAATTTAGAAAAATACCGTGATATAGAATTTTGGTCATACCGCCCACCCCTAGCTGAAGGAGCTGCATAGAGTGAAATGACACAAGCCACGTCACCTGAAACGGCTTATTAGAAGCAAAAGTAAACAAAAAAAAAAAAAAAAACATGGAGGTACTGGACATACGTATGTCCAGTATCACTGGACTGCTATAGTGTGTGCCAGGAGTCATGTTGCAATAATTACAAAAATGTAACTGGTCTTGGGTTATTGCCCTGAGTATCACAATATAGCAGTGTAATTTGTTGTTTAGGTTTTGTAGGATATATTAAAATAATAGAAATTAGTTTAAAAAGACTTACTGTATATTGTGCAGTGAAGAGGTATTCAATAAAAGTTTCGTTTGCTGTGGCTTGATTTTTATATCTATATTAATGGCAGGTCTCTAAAGACCCAAAGTATGTAAAAGTGTTTCCTTAAAAAGTGTGAGGCTTAACTTGTAAATGTTGGCATTTACATTGTTACAAGAAAGAAAGAAAGACATTGTTGTACCATTTGTAAGCAGTGTCGTATAAAACTAACTCTATAGTCAGACTTATCTGACAAGCCATCACCCAGAGCTAAGATTAGACATCAAATATTCGTGTGTATATCTCATGTACAATATTGGGAGTGTGTTCACTCTCACAGTGGAGACTGTTGAAGTATCAGTGTTCTGCTTCCACAAATTAAAAAAAAAAATGAATTGACTATAGGATTTTTCTTAGTAGGTGTAATGAGTCAGTACATTTGTACCCATGGGTTTTTTTTTTTTTTTGTTGGAGGAACGACTTCATCTTTAATCAAATAAAAAAGAATAATAAAGTGCACTCACAGTATTTAATATTTTGAAAACCTTTCACTCACGGTATTATCACATTGTGACAAACACATCTTGATAATATCTCTGTGATGTCCCTAGTAATTCCTGCCCCTTCTAATAAGTGTGATGTGTTTTTAGCTTTTAATGTTGCCAAGTTCAGTTAAGCATTGATCAGTCAGTACTCTTTATAGCATTCTTTCTTTTCTATTTTCCAGCAGGTTTCTATTCTTCCAACAATGAAGTTTCCACTACATAGTGAAAAAGTCCTTCAGCAGTTTAACAAGCAAAGGCAGAATGGGCAGCTGTGTGATTGCACTTTTGTGGTGGATGGCATTGTCTTCAAGGCCCATAAGGCAGTACTGGCAGCATGCAGCCAATATTTCAGAATGCTGTTTTTGGACCACAAGGAAGTTGTCGATTTAGACATCAGCAGTGCAACAGGTAAGTGTGTCTTTAGTTACCATCCATGATACTCTAGGTATCTACATTTGACAGTTAATTTGGTTTGGTAACTTAGATTTTCACAAGTTTCTTATTTTTTCTGTGCGGCA
This sequence comes from Erpetoichthys calabaricus, assembly GCF_900747795.2. Classification (NCBI taxonomy): domain Eukaryota; kingdom Metazoa; phylum Chordata; class Cladistia; order Polypteriformes; family Polypteridae; genus Erpetoichthys; species Erpetoichthys calabaricus. Next base: position 179,170,114 of record NC_041401.2, read on the forward strand.
CTCTTTCCAGAATAAGGCCCCCGAGTTGCCTTGAAAGCTTGCATGTTGTAATCTTTTTAGTTAGCCAGTAAAAGGTGTCATTTTGCTTGACTTCTGTGTACATCCATAATGGCTAACATAGTACAACACCCTAGTACTGTGTAGCACTCTACAAATGAATTTAGTTCATTTTGTTGTGCAAGTGTTCAAAATGTTTCTTTCTGTGCCCATTTTATAATTTACAAAGTTGTAGATAGTGGAAGAATGATAAGAATTCTATCTTGATTTTAACTGCAGATAATACATTAAGGAATAAAAGTCCTTGATTAGAAAATAGAGAATATAATTTTTGTATGTGGCGTGATGGGCAACACCTGTGTGTGTGTGTGTGTGTGTGTCAGCCTCCTCTGAATCAAATCGTACCAAAGACATGGTATGTAAAAAGTGGTTGTTTTATTACCACAATGCAAGTTTTAAATGAAACTGAAGCCAAAACAATTGCTATCTCATATTACAAGTTTTATTCCCTGACTATTAGGGGGGATTGTTTTACCACCATCAAACGCAGCTCCTTACACACCTAGAACACTGTCGAGCTCTTTTCTCGGTCTCTCTCCATCTGTCTAACCAATTCCTGGCAGCACCACCACATTTCCAGTCGAGCATTCACCTCAATTCTCCTCCTTATTCCAAGCTCATTGTTCATTTGGTGTAGAATATCTCTTTCAAGGTCAAATGATTTCTGACAATCCAAGTGCATTCCCATAAGCACTTCTGCTGGCAACCCTAAGTGTTCCTGCTTCACTGAGCCTCAATTCCTAATTGACAAGCTGGGCATCCTTGGTAATTCTTGTGCAGCGTGCAAATCCTAGTATATAACAATAAATGATGATGATAATAGCACATTTTATACTTTGAATATAGCTCAAGTGCTTTACACAAAAAAGTACATTATATACTGTATGTAAAATACTAGTAAGATGCTACCAATATAATGAGAAAAGAGGGGGGAAAAACATTTTCCTAAAAATGACAATTGAATAGTTTATTTTCAAAATGAAAACTCTGACGGAGTTACAGGCTACTATGACTACGATTGGAAATATTGCACAAAGAGCAGCTGTGCTTGGGTGCTTCAACAGTCGCAGCTTTATGGGATAGTGGCAAAGACAACAAACGCATGGGACATCCCAGCCAGAGTTTGTCAGAAGGCACACCAGGGAAACTGAAGTCCTGAGGAAGAAGGTTTTATGGACTGAAGAGACCAAGATTGAGCCATCAAAGCCAAATGCTGAATTTTATCAAAAACATATCATCCCTTCTAGAAGCATGGTGGTGCAACATCATGTAGTGGGGATACATCTCTTCAGCAGGCCCTGGAAGTCCTGTGAGGGTAAAATGAATGTAGCTGTTCACTTACAGATCCCCATGCAGCCTGAACAGTTTAGCAAAGCAGACAGGGGAAATATGGCAGCATTAAGATGTGCAAAACTGATGGGGAGTGAGACCTGTGCACAGGTTCCAGGCTGCTTCCAGAAAATACTAACATGAGGGGATGAACACATACGTGATCAGTTTGATATTAAAAAGTCTTTCTGTTGAGCACTGTCAATAAAGCCAAATTAAATCCACTGCGATTAGGGAATCCATTCCCGGGAATTCGGGAATCCCAGGCTCCCGGGGATGACACAGTGCACGGGCATCTCACATGTGAACAGTTTTAGAACGAGCGACACTTATTTTTAATAAAGCTAATGCAATATGTTGACACAAATAAAAGACTAACCTTATCTACAAGCAGTTCATGCTATCATATAAGTACATGTATCTTTAGTTGCGGTAATAAGAGCGTAGAAAGCACAACGTCCTCGCAGGTGGCGCAATGGTAGTGCTGCTGCTTTGCAGTAAGGAGATTGTGGGTTCGCTTCCCGGTTCCTCCCTGTGTGGATAGCGCATTGAGTACTGAGAACTATATAAATGTAATTTATTATTATTATTAACGTGTCCAGCGTGCGGTTGTCCAGGCAAGAGCGCACCTTCGCGCAGAAGTACACCAGCCGCTGAGAAAGCGCGCTTTGCCTCCACTGAAGTAGGCGGCACAATCATCAGATACTGATACACTTATTCTAAACAACGCCCGCACTTGCCGTTGCTCTGAAACACCGCCATTTCAGCTTTTACTGATGCATCCAGTTTCTTGTCATCATTCTGTGATGGCAAGCCTCTTGGCACAGATCATGCGGATGCAACAGACTGACGCATTGCAATTTCAAGTTGCTGTTCAAAGCTGTTGTCTGATGAAGTGCAAGCTTCAGCAATGGCGCCACCTTAATTATTTTCAACTATAACTGTTATTTCTTGATCGATTTTTACACGCTATATATGCGAGCTTGGCCGTTCCCGTTTTCCCGGGAATTACAGCAGTTTCATTCCCGGGAATGAAAAATGTCCGAGAATCGGGAGCCCGGGAATGGATTCCCTAACTGCGATTTAATGTTTTATAACAACGACCTGAAAACATCAAGGAATAGAGTGGACTGAAAATGTTTTCACACAGCAGAAACGAGTCTACTGAACATGGAAGATGCAAATTGAAATTTTACCTTTGTGTCTGATTGATTTACAACTGCCCGATTTTTAATTTGCTTTCTGCTACAGATTTAAAAGGGACTACACCACTACTCGGAATGTTGCTTTTAGTCCTGCACTTCCTGGCCTCTTTTCTTTTGGATTCCCATTCTGCATTTACACCCCACTTTGTATTTCTGAGCTTGAAGTTTGTTTACACACAAAAGTTAAAAAAAACTGGCCCTGATGATAACCTCCCTCACCTTTTTTAGCATCTGATATTTTCAACTATTCTTTTGGCTTGCTGTCATTTTAAAGTATTCACCATAATCATCAAATCAGCAAAATATTTCAGTAGTTTTTACGTACATCCCTAGTAACCATAGACCCGGTAATAGCCAAAATAAAATATTTTCTATAAAGTTTGCTTGTGCATAATACCATTGCCATAACAACACTGTTATTGTGAATATATGTCATTTCCTACCAAAGTAACCCCCCCTCCGCCCCCATTTCTAAATCAGCAACATGTGGGAAACAGGATGCGGATGTTTCCTTTGTGCAAGATACACATAGAGTAGCAGGGTTATAAACCTGTCAAGAGGCACACTAAAAAAAATTGCAGTTATAGCTATAAAAAGTACATTATTATATAGTGATACTATGATGTGAAGGAGTGACTGTTTTCCTTTCTTTGGGATTTGACATGGTGTGTTTAGATTTATTTTCTTAGTTGGTTTCTTTAAGTTCTTTATATTTGAATATTTTACACTGTCCTGTTTTTGCAGGCCTCGGCGTTGTTCTAGACTTCATGTATACATCCAAGCTGGACCTGACGGCTGAAAATGTGGAGTGTGTGCAGGTTGTTGCTAGTTTTCTGCAAATGGAAGAAATTGTGATGTCCTGCAAAGTGTTCAGACCCTCATCTACTAAAGATGAACAAATTAAGCAGCCAGGTATTGTATTTTGTTTTATTGTTTTCTAGGGTGTTTATTACGAGGTTTTGTTACAAAGTTGTTGTATTTTATGTTAAGTGCTGTGTGTTCTGCACTGTTATTTGTTCACAGAGGTAATCCAGTTTGTCCCCAAACCCCCCCCCCCCCCCCCCCCCCCACTTGAATGGACTTGGCATCAGTTTTCACCATTCTTCCTTTCCAAGTCATTGTCCTACAAATAGGCAGTGACAGTATAAAGATATTAGACAGCTTGGGACTGGGCTAGGAAAATAGGATACAGTGTAGTGCACAAGATCCACTGGCAGGATTGAGTCCTTATATCCTGTCTGACCTTTGCATTTCTTTAACAACCAGTAATCCCCCGATTCTCTAAAGAATCGCAAATGCAAGAATGGCAATCACTTTCTATTCCCTGCGATCTTTGGAGGAATGAAAAATGATGGAGGGTGGGAGCGTCCTGTTACAGTGGACTCATTATAGAATGTGTTCTGAGCTAACTGGCGGAATTGTTCAGCGGCTGTCCGTCGTTCCCCTCTTTGGCTTTGTCTTTGTTGGAATACTGAACATCTTAAACGTTTTAAACGATTTTCTAGCCTTTCTGCAGTTTCCTCTGATATTCTTTATGATGAACAATTGCGCAAGCCTTGTAAACGCTTCTGCCGTTGTTCTGTTGTCTTGTTTGCACGCCTATATGATACCTGAGCTCTTTCTTTTTGGAGCCGTGCCTCTTTTGCATCTGGTGTTTCAAAAGCGCGTTGTAGGCACCTTCGTTCATTGTTTTTATCCATACGGGCTTGTTTTTGCATTTCCGTTAGTTGAGCTCTTTCTTTTTGGAGCCGTGACTTCTTTGCTTCTGGTGTTTCTGAAGCGCGTTGTAGGAGCCTTCGTTTATTGTTTTTATCTATGCGGTCTCGTTTTTGTTTTTCTATGGCTGTGTCGTTAGGTAGAAGTCGTTTACTGTTAGGAATCATAATTCAACTTACTTTTAATATTGAATTACCGTAAACATTACTAAAAGTGCATATATTATAAAACTGTGTTGTGTTGTTTGGGCGCCACCTACTGACTCTGGGAAGCCGCTGGGTTTGACTCTGGGGTGCTGAGGCGCTGTGCGTATGCGCCTCGGTGCGTCCGTGCATATAATTATACAACTGTCGTTTAGTAATATAGATATAGTGAAATGGGCACAGAAGAAAGTAGCACTTAGCCAGTGCTGCTTCCATGCATTTATATTCCGTATTGGTCATTATCATCATTATTACCAGTTAACTGCCATATTCCAAGCTGGTTACTTGCTCCCATAGTGTGAGGCATCGTTTTGTGTGTGACCCATTCTTGTTATGTCCTTCCGATAAACCACATTTTTGGTCTTCGTCTCGGCCTCATCCTCTCAGTACATTTAAATTGTTGTTTGTTTAAAGGCAAAATGTAGGTTTGGTTTATTACTGAGGGGGAATGTAGACTGAACTTCAAAGAACTTGGGGATGCTTCTTTACCACTTCAAAAAACAAAGAAATGTAAACTTTCTCTGAACAATTAGTGTGTTTTGGTGAAGTAATTATTGTCCAATAGCCACTGTGTTCACAGTATTTGTTTTGTATATGTAGTTAATTCACAGGTGAAAGAAGTACAGCGAAGCAGTCCTGTGCCTCAGACTACTCCAGCTGCCCCTTTACCCACAACAAATAAAAAAATTGAGACAACAAAGCCAGCTGTAGAGATGACTCCAATGTTTGTTGCACAGCCACCACCTGGACTCCTGGTTAAACAAGACTCGTGGGACCACCCAGAAGGAGAGATGGAAATAGAACTAGGTGATAGTGAGGATGATAATACAGAAGAGGAGGAAGTGGGAGAAGGAGAGGGAGAGGATGAGGATGAGGACGAGGATGTCAACGATGATGATGATGATGACGACGATGATGAAGAGGAAGATGCTGATGACGCCGATGATACATTTATAGATGATGAAAATGATGATGATTATGTTCCAGGTAAAAACTTTGTCTATACAAATATACCTATTGTGTCTCAAAAGCTCTACATTCACAAAGCATGTCGTATTTTAAAAAGGAAGTTTTTGATCAAATTCAAATGTATTATTAAACAATAAACTTAATTCAAAGGCAAAAACTACTATTCAAATGTGAAACAACAGTAATTTTGGTATTGTGCCACTCTAGACATATGCTATACAGTGTATTGTATTTTTCAGGTAAGTTTTTACACATCACTTTCAGAACAAGCCATAGTAGCTTGTACCATCATTTAGTAGTCTTCTGCTACTTGAACAAGCATTTTGTCTCGCTTCTCTGCATCTTGATCTGCGGTAAAACTAAGAACAGATTTTTAAATACATTTTAGACATCCTAAAAGTAGTGTGTTTTGGTTCACTCTTAAACCTTACAGCTGTTTTGTGCTAGCTACCCATTCACAGCAATAAAAAGCAGGTTTACTTTTTCATTAGACAGTTGGAAAATAACTGATTTCTCGTAGTTGAGACAAATTGAATAATGATTGTGTTTGTTTTTCAGCAATCACTGTTTCTTGATTTTTTTTTTGTTTTTTTTGTGTATAGACAGGTAGTGCCAAGTGTGTGCCCTGTTCCACATTGTCTTTGTTCACATCACTTTGTGCTTGCAGAGAATCCCGCATTTGTGAAGAAGCGTTTTTTCAAGTGTCATGCTGATTAAAACTACAGTTTTCGCCTTTATCTTTTAAACAATAGTGCATGAGTTACAAGAAAAAAAGTAAAAACACTATCAATGAATATCTAAAAAATCACATATACATGGGACCAAGAGCTTTTAATCTTTGAATATTTTTGGGTATATATTTATTCTTAGTATGAATAACATCTTATTTTTTGGCTAATTTGAAAGTCCTAACATCCAACCTCCTGTGCACACATTTTGCCACCTGGGAGGAATAAGGTTACTTTATTGTTGTGTATTGTTGTCATTACATCCTTAAATGTGAAAAGTGTTGGGGAACAGAATGCATTTTAAAATTCAACATTTGCATTTCATATCCAGTAGTAACTAATAAAATTGTAAAAGGGTGATTTATTTATACAGTATCTGAGCTGAGAGCAGATTTGTATACTTGGAAAGAACTCCTGGATGGCACTAAACATTCCATTCAAATCTATATTCGTCCATCTAAAACTGCCTGTTAAGAACAGAGGTTTTGGCAGCAATACGCAAGACCAAGTAAAAACACATTCGATGACAAGCCAGCACATTGCCTGTCTGTAGCCCTGAACACTCGCTCGTTCATTTACAACAGGCTGACGTCCTCAATTAGTCTAACATGGTTTTTAGACTGTGGGAAGAAACTTGACTTTCTGAAGGAAATCTGTGTGTACACTGGGAGAAGATGTAAGCACATCAACCTAGGAATACAACACAATCCAGGGTGTGACAGAATTGCCCTACAAACTATTTTACTGGAGAGTAAATATTGAAGAACCTATAGTTTGTGAAGTTTATTTTTGGTCATCTCTCTATTGCATCATTTTTTTGATATCTGGAAGTCTGGTCCTTCATAGGAAACTTACTAAGACAACTTTTAATACTAGTGGAAGACTTTTGTTGATCCTGGTAGTGAGGGGTATGCTAGATCAACAGCTGTACCAGATGAAATTTTTGTTTTGGTATGGATTTAATAAGAATGTTTATACTTGAATGCCAAAAACATTCAAACACAAAATGTGTATGCAGAAGGAAAGTTGAAATGTGTTAATGTATTTGTGTCTTTAAAGGCCGAGCCTCAGTTAATTCATGCTTTCCTGTTTGTGTTGCCAGTGCCTGCAAGACATTCTATTGTTCTGATGTTTAATATTTATCTACCCTCAAGGACACCAGTATTATCCACTAAAAACTAGTTGTTTCACCGTTCCTTTTGACTTCAGTGATTTTCACAAAGTTCCCTAACATTTCCATGGTTTCGCTAAACTCGAAGCGAATCAAACTCAGCGGGGTTCACTTGTCACTAATAGTAATGATGAGTACTGATAACAAAGTGTATCCTGCGGAGAAATAAAGATCCAGTTGTGTACCTCTTGCCAAAAATGTTAGTCCTTGATTTGTCTGTACTCTGCACACATCTGCTCAACAACCTACATGTTTAATATCCTATTTTAACATCTGTTCTTTACTTTTATTTCAGGTCATAACTTAAATAGTCTAGATGGAAACGGGCACAGAATGAGGACACGGAGTGCTAAACAGCAGCGGAAAGGACAATCTGTACGAGGAGATCCATCGTTGAAAATGGAGAGAGGTGAATATATTATTAACTAAAAGATATATCTACATCCTCACAAAGTTGTAAGAAGTTATGCAGTCCACCCACTTTAATTATGCATTTGGAGTATGCCAAAAATACACAACAGACAAGAAATGTTAGAAAAATCCTACACTGTGGCTAGGCTGAAATGATTATTGGATATTGTTGATAATACTAACTTTTAATGAAATGCTCCTGCTGTTTTTTTTGAGGGGCTTTATACCTCCAGCAGGTAAATGGCTTCATCACAGGCTTTCACCATTTCAACCTCATTACAACCCCTGACTTTGGAGTCATTCAGAGGATTGGGATGAATTACAGTAATCCCTCCTCCATCGTGGGGGTTGCGTTCCAGAACCCCCCGCGAAAGGTGAAAATCCGCGAAGTAGAAACCATATGTTCATATGGTTCTTTTTATATATTTTAAGCCCTTATAAACTCTCCCACACTATTATAAACATTTCCGCACAATTATACAGCATAAACCCTTTGTATTCTCTTAGATATTAGGTAAGATTCGTTGAAATTATGTATGTAAACACAGTTTATATACAGTAAAACCTAAATATTATTTTAAAGATATCGAGCGTCTCCGATATCACATATGTTATAGCCATTACGACAGACAGGCCACCAGCAATAAATACGTACAATGCAAGAAAAATTGTATACAGTAAAATGTGTGTACAGTGACACTAAACTATGTACATGTAATAAGTACTGTACATTGATAATTAATTATGGTTACTCACCAACAATGACACGACGACTTGTCCGATAACGATGAGTTTAATTTTACTGCACAACAAAGGATAGCGTTAGTACAGCTCTTCTAAAGGAGCCTCTTCAGGCGACTGTGTAGCACCGCCGTTGTTCTTCTTCCAGCACTCTTCAGTCCAAATCCCTAAAGCAGATTCTATCCAGATTACTGCCTTATCACGTACTTGCAACTAGTTTTGTGCCCTGGTTAAAGGACACTGCAGCCGTAGATCTTATCTGCTTTTCCTCCTTTTTAAATAAAAAGGATCGTGGACTCATTGATGCCGTAATGGTGTCCTGCAGCGGTGTAGCTGTTCCCTTCCTTCAGCATATCCAAAACTTTTACCTTTTCTGCAATCATTTGCATCTTCTGTTGGCGCTTGGACACGGCCCCTGAAGCAGTAGCAGGAGCACGTTAATGCTGAATGAGTTGAGATGAGACTTCCTGGTTAATGCAGCACTCCGTCACTGAGCCAATCGGCACACAGGAACTTAACTGTGTGCTCTGATTAGGTAGCTTCTCAGTCATCCGCCAATAGCATCTCTTGTATGAAATCAACTGGGCAAACCAACTGAGGAAGCATGTACCAGAAGTAAAAAGACCTGTTGTCCGCAGAAATCCACGAAGCAGCGAAAAATCGACGTTATATATTTAGATATGCTTACATATAAAATCCACGATAGAATGAAGCCGCGAAAGTCGAAGCACGATATAGCGAGGGATTACTGTATAGCAAGGCTGAAATGGAGGAAGCTCATCCCAGCAGCTACAAGAGAGAAGATGCAGTGGAAAGAACAAGATAGGAACCACACTTGAGAGCCATGTTAGAATCACCAGTTAATCTAACATTAATATCTTCAGGAAGTGGGAGGAAAGTCATAGTATGATCCTACACAGTCTGTGACATATAACAGATTCTATAATGTTGATAGAACATGATCTAAAGACACTGTCAAGTCAGTTCTATTTATATAGCACCTTTAAAACAACAGACGTTGACCAAAGTGTTGTTCAGCTTCCATACATACACAGTATAGATAAAGGGAAAAAGAGGTTTTCATGTGAGATTTACAAGTGACCAAAGTTTCTGTAAAAAGGTAGACTGTTCCAAAGCTTAGAGGCAGCTACTGCAAAAGCATGGTCCCCTCAAGCTTAAGTCCAGAACTCTGCATGACCAGTAACTTCTAGTCAGAGGACTGGTGTAAGAGATCATCGAGAGAAATGGGAGCTTAAAAACAAACAGGAAAATTTTAACTCAACCCTGTAGCAAACAGGAGCCAGTTAAGAGAGGCTAAAATTGGTGTGTTATGCTTCCATTTTCGTGTTCCTCTTAGTCCAGAATGCTGCTGCCAGGCCTCTATCTGAAGACGAGCGAGGGATGACTGATTAACGCCAATGTAAAATGAGTTGTAGTAGTAAAGCTGAGAAGAGACAAATGTATGAATTAGTTTTTCAAAATTATCCACAAAAAGAAATAGCTTGACTTTAGCTAATACCCTCAGCTGATAGAATCGGGCTTTAACAATGGAGTTCATTTATTTATCAAATTTAAGGGCATTATCAAAAATCACACCACAACTTTTTGCAAAAAGGTTTACTGTGTATTGTCAAAGGGCCAAGATTACTCACAGAAGCACAATTAAGATCAGACATACAATCTGTTTTTTTTTTTTTGTCATTTAAACTAAGAAAATGTTGTGATATTTTCCAGAATGTCTTCCAGACATTCCAATAAAGATCTAAGAGGATTTGATCTGTGGAAGATACAACTGTGTATCATCTCTGTAACAAAGAAATGCAATATGTTGCAGACTTAGGATTGGAGAACTATGGGGACAGCAGCCGTAGAAGCAACTTCTTTATTTACCCTAAGTTCTTGTCTATAAGCCGCGGCTTATCTAAGGAAAAAAGTTGTGAAAATGAAAAAATAGAATATCGGCTTATACATAAATCCGGCTTATACATCCATCGCGGGGGTTGCGTTCCAGAGCCACCCGCGAAATAAGAATATCCGCGAAGTAGAAACCATATGTTTATATGGTTATTTTTATATTGTCATGCTTGGGTCACAGATTTGCGCAGAAACACAGGAGGTTGTAGAGAGACAGGAACGTTATTCAAACACTGCAAACAAACATTTGTCTCTTTTTCAAAAGTTTAAACTGTGCTCCATGACAAGACAGAGATGACAGTTCCGTCTCACAATTAAAAGAATGCAAACATATCTTCCTCTTCAAAGGAGTGAAGCAAACAAATCAATATGTCTGTTTGGCTTTTAAGTATGCGAAGCACCGCGGCACAAAGCTGTTGAAGGCGGCAGCTCACACCCCCTCCGTCAGGAGCAGACAAAGAGAGAGAGAGGGAGAGTTTGTTTTTCAGTCAAAAATCAATACGTGCCCTTCGAGCTTTTAAGTATGCGAAGCACTGTGCAGCATGTCTTTTCAGGAATCAGCTTTACAAAAGATAGCAACGTGAAGATAATCTTTCAGCATTTTTAGACGAGCGTCCGTATCGTCTAGGTGTGCAAACAGCCCCCCTGCTCAATCCCCATACGTCAGGATCACAGATAGTCAGCGCAAGAGAGACAGAAAAGTAAGCAATCTAGCTTCTCAGCCATCTGCCAATAGCGTCCCTTGTATGAAATCAACTGGGCAAACCAACTGAGGAAGCATGTACCAGAAATTAAAAGACCCATTGTCCGCAGAAATCCACGATATATATTTAAATATGCTTACATATAAAATCACAATTTAAATGATCGCTACGCGCTCGTGTTGACTCGGCAACTCCCAGAGCAGAAAGAACACGCTCCGGCCACTCCAACCGCGCCATGCGGGGAGTGAGAGAGACGCCAATATCTCACACTCTCTCCCCCCTTAAAGAAATTAAATGGGCGCGAGTGAGACCACTGACCTCCCTCCCTTCTATTAGTTATAGGTTATAGTACGTTCGGCTTATCCATGAGTCCGGCTTATCTATGATACGATTTTATTTTAAAAATTCGTATGATTTTTGGTCTCCGGCTAATACATGAGTCCGGCTTATAGACAAGAACTTAGGGTAAAAAAAAAAAAAAAAAGTCTTTTGAGAACTTAAAATATTTTTCAAGATTTAGAAAGTATTAATAAACAAACTGCGTTTTAATATTTGTGCATGGACATCAACAACAAAAAAACACTACTTGCTTGCAGAGGTAGAAAGTAATTAATAACATTTACTTTTGGTACTGTACTTAAGTAGATTGTGTAGGATTATTGTAGTATTCGTAAATGTATTGACTGTCATTCTTTAAAAAGTGCATGATTTAGTAACAGTGCTGCTGTGTTACATTTTTCAAAACAGGTTGTTACAAAGTATAGATTGGCTATGTCCAAAAAATCCAGAGATCACAGTGACCATTTCAAGTAACATCAATGCACACATTTTCGGCGTCTTGGGCCATGATATGGAAGCACAAAATATTTTAGTGCACAACACAATAGCAGTGTAATTTTCTCTGGTACAGTAAGTGGATGCATCTCAGTATATCATATTGTGACAGTTCAACGTATTGGCCAAAAACTGAGTATACACTGTAGAGCAGGGGTCTCCAACTCCAGTCCTAGAGGTACTGTGGCTGCAGGTTTTCATTCTAACCCTTTTCTTAATTAGTAACCAGATTTTGCTGCTAATTAACTCTTTGCCTTAATTTTAATTGATGCACAACTTAAGACTCGGACTCCTTAATTATTTCTTTTTTCCTTAATTAGCAACCAAACAATTATTAAGTCAGAGTCAGAACTCCTGACCAATGAATGAGAGCTCAATCTCATGTGAACACATTTCTTTGGCATGCACAGCTCTCATTTTAGCAGAAAATGCATACATTTTTGCTTGTGGTGCGTATATGCCCAGATGACTTGACTTATGAGTTACATGACACAAGAAAAGTGAGATTTTTTTTTTTGTGTGTGTGTGTGTGTGTGTTTTCATGGAAGTTTTTGATATTGTTAGCTGTGGTCCAGTGTAGGTTTCCATAGACGCCCATTCCATCAGAAAGTGTATCTCCATTGTCTTCATTTTTTTTCGACAATCACTACAAAAAATAGGAAAAGTAACAAATACCATTTTTGACTGGAGTATTTCTTTAATACACCTTTTCATCAGTAAAACTGATTTTATTATGTATATTTTGCTTATGCTTTTCAATGCACAGCATCGATATTTGAGGATATTTACCTAATTTAGGTAGTGGTTTCTCTCCTAAAGTAAGTAAATTGTACTTTTACAAAAGTAGTATGTTTTGTGGGTCTACTTTTTTACTTTTAGTATCTTCCATGTCAGATAATTTTATTCTAGTAAATTTTTATATATGTAATAATTATACTTAAGCAGATTTTTTATTTCCATCCCTTTGTTGCATGTGTCTCAATAAGTAATGCCAAACTCTCCCATCTCTATCCTGACGTCAGCTTTTGATGGGTTGAGATTTTCAGTTGTTTTATATTAAGCTGACATTTATTTCCTTTATTCACAGGCATCCAAGAGATTGACTCTGAAACTGAAATGGAGTTGGATAAAGGATCAATCAAACGTAAGCTGGTACGGAGCAACAGTAACAGGCCTGATGAATATGTAATCTGTAGGGAGGAGAGCAAAGCAAATTCTGATGACTGTGAGATGTATTTGTTGAGGCAATATCAGAGTGATTTGTTCGAACTCATTATTGCAATGACTGGCCTAATTATAGTCTTTAACTAACTTCTCCTCTGTTATTACGACCTGTACTTATATAGGCTTATTTAGAGGATTGTTATTTTCATTTGTACATGAAAATATATTGCTAATCAACATGCTATAGGTCTCCACTCTTCAGTGCCATGGTCACTTGCCTGTTGTTGTAAGTTGTTCAGTACAGCCATTGATTACTTACACTGGTAACCCTGGATCTGACCCTCCTGTCATTGTACAAAGTAGGAGTTTCATTAAAATAAAGTTATTTGGGGCTGGGGAAATCAATGGCCCTCCTGTTGTGACCGTTAAGGCTAACTGAGATCAGTCTGTCTTGGCACAGTAACGTCCAAGTCACTGATGGAAAAATTTTGTATTTATCTTTTTATCCATAGGAAAATGATTTTGAGGATTCCATGTCAGACGATTCTGTAAAGTTACTTCCCAACGAGATATCGTACACACAGCGCAAGGCATTGCACAGGTAAAGGTCTTTTCATGAGGTGTTAAAGAGGCAATGGTTTATATTAAACACTTCATTTTGTGATTTTTAAAATAGGCTTTTATGACAATTTTCTCTGGTACAGTAAGTGGATGCATTTCAGTATATCATATTGTGACAGTTCAATGTATTGGCCAAAAACTGAGTATACACTGTAGAGCAGGGGTCTCCAACTCCAGTCCTAGAGAGTTACTGTGGTTGCAGGTTTTCATTCTAACCCTTTTCTTAATTAGTAACCAGATTTTGCTGTTAATTAACTCTTTGCCTTAATTTTAATTGACGCACAACTTAAGACTCAGGCTCCTTAATTATTTCTTTTTTCCACCTTATTATTTACATGTATATTTTTCTTTTGGAAAGTGGAAAAATAGTGTTGGAATTATCATAATTTTGAGTATACAATGCTTTGAATTGCCTTAGTCAGACCCCAAATCATCATTTTGAATTATTTAATGAAGATAATGATGATATGAGGGATGTTCAAAAAGTTTCCGCACTTTTATATTTTCGTTGGGAACGGTGAAGGCAGGAGGAGTAGTCATTGGTCATAAACTGCCCTTGCAGGTTAGTATAAGAGTTGTCACCATGTGGTGAAGATGGCTGCAAAATGTATAAATGGCACCAAAGAGGAACAGCGTTCTGTCATACGCTTTGTGTGGGCATGTGGTGAGCCGGGAACACAAATTCATCTCCGTATGTGTACTCGGTATGGGGATGAGTTCTCTCTCGTAGAGTTGTCTATGAGTGGATTGAAATGTTCAAAAATGGCCATACTAGTGTGACGGATGCAGAGCGCTCTGGATGTCCAGCTACAGCCACGACCACAAGGAATGAAGAAAGAACCCTAATGTGAAAGCAGCGGTGCATCAGTGGCCATGCGCACAACCAAAAACATTTTTTGCTGACGGCATTAAAAAGTTGGTAGGATGCTGGGACTATGTAGAAAAGTGACGTCATTTGTTTTTGTAATTCTAATAGAGTTAAAAAAAAAAAGTGTGGAAACTTTTTGAACGTTCCTTGTAACAGTTCTTTATATACAGTAGACCCCTGCAAAGTTGCAGTTCAGAGTTCGCAGCCTCGGTCGTTCACAGATTTTTCCTTAGAACCTAACTAATAATTGTTAGCAGAAACCGCAAATATCCTCTGCAATTTTTTATGGCTTTTTTTGTAGCAGTACTGTAGAGAGAACATAAAGCAACCGTAGAGGAAAAGGCGGCTTGGGATGGTGAAAGTAGCCAATCCAAGAGCATTTATTCATTTGTCCTTGCTGCTGCCCTGTGACGCATCTCTGGCTGAGTGTTCTCGTGTTTTTCATTTTGTTCTTCTTAAAGCCCTAAGATGCTGCCCAAACGCCCTGCACCTTCTAAGGCTTCTGGCAATGAACCTAAGCGCCAGAAGAACTTTAAGACACTCCAGGAAAAGGTTCAACTACTGGATTTGCTCCGAGAACTAAACAGTTATGCCGCAGTAGCGCGCCATTATGGTATCAACGAAAGCACTGTACGCTACATAAAGAAGAATGAGGCAGCGATCAGGAGTGCCGTATCAGTAAGTGTCTGTGATAGTGCCAAAAAGGTAACGACCGTAAGAAATAAGAATATCGTCAGGATGGAATCTGTCTTGGTATTGTGGATCACTGACTGCAGGAAGCAGAACATCCCCTTGGACAGTAACCTCATCCGTGAGAGAGCACGGAAATTGTACCAGCAGTTTGCTACAGGAGACGATGTAGAAGGTACCGAAGTACCGCAACCAGGACCATCAACAGCACCACAGCCTGAAGATTTTCAAGCCAGTAAGGGATGGTTTGACCGTTTTCAGAAACGATTCAATATTAAAAGTGTTTTTCTACATGGAGAGGCAGCATCTGCTGACAAAAAAGCCTCGGAGAAATACCCCAAGCCCAAACAAGCTTCCTGGAAGAAGATGCTGTCCAGAACTTACATCCTGAAGGACGAATCCAAAGCTCCAGGGTTTATGGTGCAGAAGGACAGAGTGACGCTTATGATGTGTGGCAATGCTGCTGGTTACATGATGTAACCAGGCCTCATCTACAAATCAGCTAACCTAGGGCAGTCAAAAATAAAAACCTGATGCCTGTCCACTGGATGCACAACCCTAAGGCCTGGATTACCAAAATCCTATCGTCAAACTGGTTTCACCAGTGCTTCATCCCTCAAGCTAAGGAATACTTCCATGACTTAGGCATGGACTTCAAGGTGTTGCTCATTATGGATAATGCTGGCGGCCACCCTTTGGATTTGTATTACGAGGGAGTTCAGACTGAGTTCCTCCCTGCCAACACCACCTCCCTCATCCAACCTACAGACCAAGACGTACTCCATGCCATCAAGGCTCTTTATACCCAGAATTCTCTCCAACACCTTGTGGATGTAATGGACACGGATGAGAATTTTACATTAAAGGGTTACTGGCATAACTTTACAATCACAACGTGCCTGTCAATCATCCAAGCTGCTCTTAAGGAGATGAAAAAGGAAACCCTAAACGCATGCTGGAAGAATCTGTGGCCAGAGTGTGTCCATGACTACAAGGGATTCTCACCTGAAGAAATTTAGCACGATGCTGTCGACAAGGCTGTGAGACTGGCAAAGATACTTGGTGGAGAAGGTTTTGACGACATCACTCAAGATGAGGTCAACAACCTCATCGATGCCCACTCTGAACCCCTGACAGACGAGGATTTGCTGGAGTTAACGAAGTCTGCCAGCGAAGAGGAGGAGGAGGAAGCAACAGATTCTGAGCAAGAGGACGAGGAGCAGGGCCTGACATTGGAATGTCTGTCCCAGATTATTAGGACAGCGAAGGAGTTGCAAGGGATGATTGAAGCATGGGATCCCTATATGGTTCAGGCTCTCAAAGTTAATAATGGCATCGATGCTGCCATTCAGACATAAAAAACCCTCCTCACCACCATGAAGAAACAACGACTGCAACTTCCCATCACAATATTCCTTAAACCTATCAAGAAAACCAGCACGAAACCCCACCAGAAGAAGACCGGTCAGAAGATATGACTCCTCCTGAAGCGCCTGAAGAAGAGGCGCCACCCAAGGAGCTATAAATCCTCTGCTTTGCTGTGCAGTCATTATCTTCGTTACATACCTTCATCGTGCTGCACAGTTAATTCATCATTATCATCTTCAAACAGTATCACTCATTATTGGTGAGTACCCATACATTTTACTGTATTTTTATTAAATTATAAGGTATTTACCCTACTTATACCAAAGAAAACACGCTTGCATAAATCACAGTACATATTGGAGTAACATCGGTATTTTACATTCTAGCACAGCGGGAGACGTAGCAGCACAGTACTGTACAGTAGACTGATTTACCGTTGCATTCTTTTTTTAGGGTAATAATATTAAGCTGAGTTTGAAATGAAAGTTTTTTGGGGGCTAATTTAGGGTTTAAACTATAAAAATTGGCTTTTTTTTTTTTTTTTTTTGACCACATCCAAAATTCACGCTTTTTCACAATTCGTGGATGCTCTATGAACGTAACCCCCGTGAATTTCGGGGGTCATCTGTAGTCACTATAAAAAGTGTTCAACCCCATGTAAGTTTTCACATTTTATTGTTATACAACAGTGACCATATTGTGCCTTTTGCATGTTGCTATCAGCAAATGCTGCAGAGCATCGTCCTGAGGGGAGAATGTGGTAAATTTGGATGTGGTCCTCATTGGAGAATCGCCACCGATCATCATCCGGGGGATTGTTGTTGTTTTTCCCATTGCAAGACTTTCTGCAAAACGTTTGTGACCCTTTCTCATTCAGTGCTATTGTAATTCACAAGTGTGCGTGACCCACATTCAGATATCGTGTGACCCATAGCTTAAGAAATATATACAACATTGAATTACTGGGAATTTAATTTGACACTGATCAACAGAAAATGATTCTTTACTGTCAAAGTGAAAACAGGTCTCTGTAAAGTGGTCTAAATAAATTACAAATCACAAAATAATTCACTACATAAGAATTGACCTCCTTAGTAGATGTACCTTTGTCAGCCATGAGAGCCTTGAGTTGGTGTGCTTAGGTCTCTCTTTATCACTATCAGCTTTGTACATCTACACTCTTGCCATTTTTGTCCTCCATTCCTTCTTGAGGTGCAGTTTTTCTTTGTACACTGCCATCAGTTTTCCTCTGTGTTTTGCTGTGGTCATTTTCCCCACGCAAGCCTTCCCAGGGCATGCTTCAGAAAAGTATCCCTGCAGTCTGATGCTGCTGTCACATTGCTTTACGGCATGGATGGTATGTTTTTTTTTTAAATGTAAAGTGTTCAAAAATGGTGTTTAGCCTGATGGCCAAAAACCTTAATTTTGTTATCGCCAGATCATAGAGTCTTTTTATAAACCTTTTTGTAAACTTGATAATTCCACAGAGAAACTTCTGATGAAGACTGGGGGCCTCTCCAGAACAAGATTGATAAACCACCATCCCCTGCATGTGCTGTGGGGGGGTTGGCCGTCAACATGTCAAGTGCTCTCACATTTCATATCAAAAACAAAAAGGACCAGCTTACCTGTGAGATCTTCATATCTAACCAGAAGTAGTAAGGCCATAAAACAGCTGCAAAGTACTGCTGGTCAACCCTATGATGAGGAAATGTGGCATTGCATATCGGATGAAGATTGTGATGTTCCACCTGAGGAAAACTTTGTACCCAAGCATCCTCTGGGGCCACAGTTAGACATGTCACAGAGCTATTCTCCACTGCAGTTGTTTCAGCTGTTTTTTAGCGGCAGTACTATAAACACCATTGTTGACAATACTAATAAATTTGCACGCAAACACTCTGGATTGGGGAAGAAATATAAATGGACTCCACTCACTATGCAGGAATTTTATGGCTGCCCTGCTTTGATCATTTACATGGCCTAGTGAAAGCAAAATATTTGACAGATTACTGGAGCACAAAGCGTGGCTACAACTTTTCATTTCCATCTTCAGTAATGTCCCGAGACAGATTTCTTGCAGTTTCATGGTCTCTCTATCTCTGTGACCCAGATGATGAGGAGAAAAACCAAATGAAGAAGCAAACTGGTGGCTAGGACTACCTTTTCAAAGTAAGGCCTCTTCAGTATGATGACCTTATGTCATCCTGTAAAGCTGTCTACCAGCCAGACAGACACCTCTCCATTGCCGAAAGGATGGGTACAACCAAAGCACAATGGGTTGAAGCAATTTGTGAAGTGCAGACCAATGAAATGGGGCTATAAACTGTTGGTACTCTCAGATTCTATCACAGGTTATATATGGAATTTCTTTGTTTACGAGTAAAAAAGGTTAAAGTTACCAAGCTGTGATGTCACTGATGGACTTTCAACTGCTTGGAATGGGTTACTACTTGTATGTTAATCATCATTACTCCAGTCCAGCTTTATTCAAGGCTTTGATGCAGAAAAACATTGGCGCATGTGGCACAATCGGGTCCGACACAAAGGGTTTTCCACAAACAAAAGTGAATGACCTTTCAAAGAGCGCAGAAAGAGGAACCATTCGGTGGATGATTAAAGACCAGCTGCTGTTTGTGAAGTGGATGGACACTCGTGAGGTAGCCATGTGTTCCTCCATTCACAAAGCCTTTTCAGGGTATACAGTGAAGAGAAGAGTGAAGGTCAGACAAGGTGTTTGGTATAGAAAGGACATACCCACTCGAGATGCAGTGTTGGACTATAATAAACACATGAGTGCAATAGAGCACTCGGAAGCCCCGAGAAGCTCCTACAACTTCCTTCGAAAAAGGCAAAATTGGTACAATTGCTACACACTAACACTCTTTAAGTCCCCAGAACTAAGCTCAGCAGCATGGGTGACAGGGCGTTTTCATCTGTGGCGCCGAGACTGTGGAATGCCCTCCCTGATTACCTGAGAGCCCCACAGTCGACCGAGGCCTTTAAGCGAAACCTAAAAACTCATCTTTTTAGAAAGTCATTTTGTTAATGTATTTTATAGATTCTTCTGTTTTGTTTTTTTTTAATTCTATTTTTACTCTGTAGCACTTTGGGATTGCTAAAATAAAAAGTGCAATATAAATAAAATTTATTATTATTATTAAGAAACTTTTTCACCATTTTGTAGACATTGCTATTGACAATGCTTTCATTTTACACAAGGAACTGTTGAAATCACAGCAAAAATCCCCACTTACACAAAAGGATTTTCATGAACAGCTGATGGAGGAACTATGTGATGCAGGCAAGCCGCAAAAGCCTCGCCAACCCACATCTACCTTTTGCATGCTGGCATACTATGGACCAAATGCGACACAAGCCAGAAGAAAGTGTGTGAATTGTCAAGGAAAGACGTCACACTTTGCACAAAAAAAATCAATGTGACCCTCTGTTTGGTGGCCAACAGAAACTGTTTCAGGGACTGGCACAAGAAAGAATGAGGGCATGCTGTAAGAGCACATTCCTCCAGTCAACAGTTGAAGTATGAGGAGCAAACAATATGAATTGTTTTACCCAAGTTTGGGGGGGGGGGGGGGGTGTATATCCATGGGTAGTGTTAGGGAGTGTAATAGGGGGACAGGTGCTTTCAAGTTTTGTATGATTCAGGGTTTGAAGTATAATAAAATAGTTTAGCAACCTTGACACCTGTTTTGAGAGGTTTCTGGAAATGTTTTGGATAAAAAGGGGACACATGATGTGAAATGCTGCAATTATTTATTCCTTTTTGCTAGCAACATAAAACTTTATCCAGGTTGCAGTTATTGCCTACGTTTTTTTGTAATCGAAATATTAGGTTGGGGTCCCCTTAATTATATTCATGTCATTTTCATTTGTTTTTTTTTTTTTGTTTTTTTAAATAATATGTTAAGTTCTGAATCAAAAACGAAGTGTCTGCTAACTGGAATATAACAAAGAGTGGTAGGTTGCCATTACTTTCAGTTTATTTCACTGAAAATTTCTTTAAGGTAGTGTTAGGGTACCAATAGTTTTGGCTTTGTGTGTAAGTTGAGACCTTTCCGATGTGTGGTTATCCGGATGTTTTAGCCATGTGTATAAGTGACGTGTGTGAGAGCACAGCAGCACACATTATGTGCCATGTGTTTGCGAGAGCACAGCATTGAGAGGACTGTGAGCGTTCTTTCAAAGCGGAAGACGACTTTAGTGTTGTTATTTTAGGGAAACACCGTCTTAAACAAAAAGAAAACTTCTGGTTAAGGGAGTCTCTGAAAAGTTGCAAAACAGCAATTATACTGAATATGGAGATCTTGACTCAAATGCGGGTCACACTTTCAACTTTTGCTGAAGGACTCGGTGTTACTCTTGTAAATATTTTGTTTTCTTTTATGATTATTGGATGTACACGGGTTGTATACTTTCAAAAAGAAGTTTGTGTAAAACAGTATAACTTTAAAGCAGTGTGACGTGCCATTCATGGGTTTGATTGTGGCGTCCAGGTGCTGCTTGCTAATTTTGGTTTTCTGGGTACATCCTAAAGACATGCTGGTTGTGTTGACTAGGTCCAGGCTCTTTCCTGCCTTGCACCCAGAACTGCCAGGATAGCCACTGCATGTTTTGATGTGTTTCATTTCTTCCTGATGTGAAGTGCAAAGAAAAAAAAACAACAACAAAAGCCATAACAATACACTGGGCTTCTCTGAAGGAACTAGACCACCTGCTTCAGCAAAATCTTTATATGTCCTCAGTGTTCACTAACATTCTGTTCTTGTCTAAATTACTGGTCTAATGTGATGCTGTACTTTTTTTTTCTTCTTCTTCTTATAGCAAGTTGTTGGATGAGGGAATGTCAACCTCAAATGGAGGTAACTTCACCCCTCCAGTCACAATCTGCACTTTAGCTTTTCCAGCTTAATGCAAAACCTACTTCAAAACAGGAAGAGAGGTTTCAGAAGATGAAAGGAATGGTTACCTCAAAGGCCTTCATTGGTATAAAGCAGTCCATGAAGGACGAACCCACAAAATGGGGATTTGTGATTGTAGATGCTTTTTGTGGCTATTGAAACTTTTTTTTGTTTATAAAGGTAAACGGGCATTGTGATTCAGTAATGTCACTGTTGGACTTTTTCATACTGGGAACTGGTTACAGAATGTATGATGGCAACTTCTGCTGAAGTCCATTACTGTTCAGTGTCCTGCTTAAGTTCAAAACAGGTTCATGGGGAACTTTTTTTCTCACAATCCAAGCAAAATTACCTTCCCCCAAAAACTGAAATGGAGACACCATATTAATCAGGGATGAGCTGCTACAGCTTATAAAATAGATGGACACCTGTGAAGTTATTACATGTTCTAACATCCACAAATGTTATGCTGGTGACCCCGCTTCCCAAAGAATAAAAGATGATCAGATCGCAATTTGCAGCAGCTGTCAAAGACTAGTTGGTCTTTCAAATGCACTGATTTGTATATTACAACATACTGTGCTAAAGTAAAACTTGGCTTGAGACTTCTTTTTTTTTTTTTTTTTTCCTTCCACTTTCTGGACATTACCATTGTTTAAAAAAAAAAAAAAAAAGTTTTGTACTACACAAAGAGCAAGCAAAGGCCAAACAGTAGCTACCACTTTCAGGGAGCAACTGATGAAAGAATTGGTTGAGCTTGACTGAGCCCATCAATTTATAAGACAACAAGGCAGGAAAGGCCGTGTGTATTGCAGCCTGAAGACTCCGGTGTACTGCGCAAAATGTGCTCCTCTGTGTCTTGTGGTTCCTTAAAAATTAAGAAAAATAAAGATTTGACCGAGTACATGATTATATGTACATTATTCCAAATTGTTGTTGCTTTAGTGAGGGTTTTATATTTTTGCCATTAAAGCAGTGTATTGCTTTTTTTTTTTTGTTTATAAAGCAAATTGTTTCTGAAAACTTTGTGCCGAAAAGTATAGCCTTGCCATGGTTATATCAAGTAAACATTTTTTACAGTGAATGCCGAAATGTTTTGGCATAAAACAAAATTATCCCCAGGGTTATGCATTCTGTACTTTCTCAGATTATAGTATTTAAATACAGGAGGTTAATTGTGCTAAATGGACACACGATATTTCCAAAAGGGACACTTTCCAATAAACAGTGCAACTTTACAATGCTATGGGATATAAACTCTAAACTTGTGATGGCTGACATGTTGGGGGTACGAAACAAAATTGACTCCAGGGTTGTGCATATGTAATTCCATTTTTTTTGGTGCAGTTGTTTTACGTAGGTATCCGTGTGAAACAAAACCTTTCATTCATTTAAATGCTTTCTATTTATAATCTTGAATGCTGTACTCGATACTCAATGCCATATGTACCTCCTTAATTATTAATAGCCATTACTTTTTGGGTATTTAGGTGCAATAATGTCTAAAAACTCTTATTGTATAAGATATCTTAGGAATTTTTTTTTTGCTTGAGGTACTACATGCAGCTGTTGACTCTCCAGAAAATGTTTCAGTCAAAGATATTGTAGAAGCAGTGCTCTCCATCTGCTGCAATGTTACTTCTGATGGATGGAAAGAATTTTAATTGCTGGGCATTTTAGAGAACAGATCAGTTGTATTTCAATGTTGGACTTGTAATTTGTACGGATTTGTTTTCTAAGCATCTCTTTTGTGTGTTTTATTTGCAGTTATACCTACAGTCCTCCACCTCCAAAACGTAGGTCAAAATTATCAATGGAAATAAAGCTACAAGTGTTGGAGATGGTTGAAAATGGAGTCGCCAATATGAAAATTTCAGAGCGTCTGCACATCAGCCTAACTAGTATTAAAAGGATCAGGAAAATGAAAGATTTCATCTTGGAGACCCGAAACCGCTTGCTCCAGCCTGACTGACTGTGAGGAAAGAAACAACCTGGCAGGTTCAGTTTTAGTAGAGTGTGGACTAATCCGCTTGCAACTTTGTCCCAGTCTAAATGTGTTTAGATGGACAATATGCCTACACCGATTTACTAACCCACCACCACTACCACACTTTGGGTGAACTTTTTAATGACTGTGATCTAAGTAGAGTCTGCCACATGACGCCCTATGGAATGTTGTCAAGTGGACAGTGTTACTCTAACTGTGAGATATCTGCCGCTACAGCTGTGTCTTTCCTTGACTGCAGGTGTTTTGTTTTAGGATCAATACAAAATAGATTGTAATTGCTGCTGTTGTCTTCAAGCCTTAGTATATGTGTCTCTGAGAATATACAATGTGAAGGTTTCTTATCTACCTCTTAAAGACCTGCAGCGTTTCATTGGCAGTGTGCTTCCCTTCTAAAGGAAAAAAGAAAAATCACAAATGTCCAAACACACCTCGGTGATTTTTAAAAAAAAAAAATTTTTGGTTTTAGGACTCTGATCAGTATTTGGTTCTAAACGGCAGCAGAGTTCACAGTGCTATAATCACTTTATCCCGACAAAAACTTTCCTGTTGGTGAAAAAAGATACAACAGTTTGTGTCAGGGGGGCAGAAAGTGTTTGTTACATTATGGAGCCTGTTTTCCTCCAACTGTTACTTGATTTTATTTTTTTTATTTTATTTTTTTTTTTATTGTGGTCATCTTTATGACTGAGTGACTTCTGCATCAGTTTTGTGTATTATAAAAAAAACTTTTTATTAAAAAAAAAAAAAAAGATTGATTCTTCAGTAATTCTGTTTTCCGGTGTGATTCACATGTAGCCAATCGAGCCTTGGTAGACTGATGAAAGTGCACACATGTTATTCAGGATCCATTCCTTACTTATCTGAGTGAGACTAGAGCATCTTCCATGTGAAATTATCTATGTTTAATAGTTCATCAAGCACATGACCTTTTCAAATTGCCCTGATGTGCATTGCCATTTTGTCTATGACTGACAATTGTTCTCAGAATTCTTAAAATTGGATATGCCTAGTTCAAAAATGCCAACACCATAATACCCTTTCCCAGTCATCACTGGTCCAATGACTGTTTTGCCCATTTTAACCCTTTGGTTTTGTATGCCAGTTCAAATAAATGTTTTTCTTTGAAGTTCTACATCGAAGGTCAGCACTGCGGAATCAACTTTTCTGTTGCAGATGACACTGGTAATCGGCATGTTTTTAATGAATAAGCCAACTGAGGGTCTGTAATGTGGCCCTTTCTCAAACCTATAGTCTCTCTTATCTTAATCATAGTTGTGCATCTGGGTCCCCCCAGCCCCCTTTTTTTTTATTTTTTAAAATTCTGGTTAATATTGTTTTCCCTTTTCTCTCAAGATAATGATAATAATAGACACACATTTTTATTAAATCTTCAGTTTCTTGGCAATCTGTCACAGGGAATAAACATTCAATAATGAACAATAGACTGACATGTTCCTTGAAAAAGCCATTTCATTTGGTCTTTGTTAAACCCAAAACTGAACTTTGGGAATGCCGTTGCAACCCAAGTGATCAGAATAACAGGTTTCATTGAGGCTAATGAAATTTACAGAGGTTTCTCTAATAACCAATTACCATTTATTCATGAGTACTAGGGTGTTGTACCATGTTAGCCATTATGAATGTTGAGAAAAGCCAAGCAAAATGACACCTTTTATTGGCTAACTAAAAAGATTACAATATGCAAGCTTTCGAGGCGAAGAAGGGGCCTGAGTTGCCTCGAAAGCTTGCATATTGTAATCTTTTTAGTTAGCCAATAAAAGGTGTCATTTTGTTTAGTCATGAATAAACGTAGAGAAAAGCCAATTCAAGATAAGCTAATGGTGTCAACCATTGGGACTGATGGAGTGCTAAAAATGGGCTATATAGTCCTGTGTGAATAATAAATTTAAAAATCAGTCATTTCACGTAGTAATAGCAATAAGAAGCACCATTTCTTTGTTTTTTTTGTAATCAATTAAATGGTATCTTACTAAAAAAAGGTATCAATTTCTGTCAAACAAATTTCTAGGTATGTCCAAACTTTTGCCTGGTCATGTAGATGGCGTCTTTGACCCTAGGTGTTGCAAAAATATAAATCTGGCATGTTTTGGTTTGGAGGCATTAGCCTATTATACAGGGGTGGGCAAAAGTAGGTCTACGGTTGTCCGTATGGAAAAAGACTTGCAGGTTATGATTATTACAATAGCTCTATTAACTCATAAGAATGGCACAGTGCACCTTGAACACTTAAAAGATTGTACCTAACTACCAGCTTTCATTATTTACACATTCTTGTACTCAACTTGCTACACTCAATCACACTTTGGCACAGAGTTCTTCATTGTCATCAATTTCTTGACATGCTTCTGTTGTGTAGCGAATCATATCATCCACAGTACGTGGTTTTTGTGAAAAGACTTTTATCTTTGACAACACCCCAAAAGATGTCCATGAGGTGAGGTGGCAGCTGCCGATTGTGGTGGCCATTCCACTGGCGCTCATCAACTTATCCACAGGTTGGGTCAGTGTTCATCAAGAAACTTGCGCATTGTTACGGCCTATTCTGGAGGAGTTCCGTTCTGCTGAAAGACGTCGTCATTATCAAGCTGATATTGTGGTAAAACTGTGTCTCAGTATGTTAAGATACAGGTCATGTATAACTGTTGTATGAGAAAAAAAAAATGGGTCCAAGTACTCCTATACACAAAAGACCCACCCCGACTGAACTGTTACATGCAGATTTTCTGTTGAATAGTACACACAGTTGTGCACATTTACAGCACCTGAAAGCTTAAATTGAGCTTCGTTGGACCATGTAATTATGTCAATGATGCCACTGCCTCGACTTTCTTCACTCTGAACCACTTCTTTAACCTGTGGTACGCGACGATCTCTGATGGGGCGTGCAAAGAAAAAAAAATCCACTAGATGTGCAAAATAATGTACTTAAAAGGTAACATAATACAAAATCTAGAATTATAGACACCTTAAGTAATGCCTGAAAAACAAAGGCAAATTTCACTTCTGTTAAACCTCGCTATATACAGTATACAGTACATTAGGTTAAGTGTTTTGGAATTGCCATATTAAAACTGATTGACACTATGTGACCTTGAGCCTGTCACTTCACCTACCTTTGCCCCAACTGGAAAAACAGAAATGTTATAATTTGTAGATGTTGGGGGTAGCACAGACCTCTGGGCCCTATACATAAGCAGTCTCTGTGGGCCCCTTCCCCTCAATAACAAACTTTTAATTCCAGGCTTTGAACGTAAAAGTGGGCTCAGGGTAATCAATACTCACTACCCAACCCCCCCCACCCCGACATCCCATATGACACCCATGGTTGTAACTCTTAAAAGTTGAAAAGTCTTCTTGGATAAAAAGTGTCAGCCAAACGACAACAGTAACATGACTGGACTGGAAGCACTGGCATAAATGTGAGGAAAACTAGCTGTTGGTACATTTGTAAGCAAAAGTGAACTACCGCTATTTTATAATATAATAAACTATAAGCTTTATATACAACATTTACACAATGCTCCAAATTATTAATATACATAACTAGTGTATTTACAACTTTAAATGTGTTCCCGTTTTAAGAACGAAAGATTCTTCTAAGGTATACTTTACTACAAACGCTGCTCTACACACACAAGTCTGACATACATTTAGCATTTACTAGCGAAGCGTTACATTTTTAATACTTCTCTCGCCCGGGTCACATGCTGCTCGCTTATTTTCTAGCGTTACGTAAAAATAACCAGCTTGTAACCATTACTTATTGCAATATAAAGCCACTACCTCGTCGTCTTGACACACTCGAACGTATTTTCACCGTTTCACTAACATAAATGAAGTCAGCCAGCTCGCTGTTATCGTCTTAGAGCCGCGCGTGCGTCACGCGCCCGCCATCCTTTGCGCATGTGCCGCACATCCGCCCGCCAGCCTGCACGGCCACTATCAATCGATCAGAGAGCGGAAGATGGCGGCGAATTGAGGCTGAGGGGAGAGATCGATCACCGAATAACTCGATCAACCGAGGCAGCTCAAGTGTGCGTTTATTTGAAAACAAACGAGCACGAAAAATACCGGAGAGATCGGCGGACCGCGTTGGAAGGCCACGGTTACACCCTGACAGGTGAGCGTCCTCTTGTTTCGGGTGAAGGTAGTAGTGGTTGTGGGAAGACGGGGGGCGGAGAGAGGCGCTCTAGAGTGCGGGCGCCATCTTCACTGCGGCGCGGCTGGCAGGCAGGCAACACCAGTTAATCCCGGATAGAGGGTGACCGAGCGGCGGAGAGAGAGAGCGAGAGAGAGAGAGGGGGCATAATCAAACCGGCAGCATCGACCAGACTTACAGTGGGTCGAGAGGAAAAGCAGGCGGGACTAAGGAAACGCGAGCTCGGTCCGGCAAGCGTCTGTCTCTGATTGACCTGCGTGCGCTTCGAGTCCAAGTCGAAAGCAAATTGGATTGCGCATTGCGTTTGCTTAAAGGCTTGAGGGGGCCTTGACAGATGGACAGTCAGAGGGGTTTATTGTAGTCAATTCTGAGGTTCATCTTTCCAGTTTTTGCTGGAACCCATTCTCGTCTTACCGGCCTGCTGAGCTTTTCAAAGTGCTGCTTGCACAATATCGAAATGGCGATAAGCAAGCAGACGAAGACGCAAATCGGTGCAGTAGAGCAGTTCAGGGTGGCTAATCCACCTAGTTCCACATGACATCTATAAAGAGAAATTTTGGCACAAATCAATCCTTATATAGTGTCTTTTCTAAGTAGGTTGGATCCAAACCAACTTTGCATGGTTTTGCCTACTTCTGCACACTGTTTTGTCTTATTTGTACCCGGGGCGACATTGTGTACCCTGAGCTTTGTCATTTCGTCTCTCTGTATACTTAAATATCAGGGATGGCCAACACCGATCCTGGAGAGCCACAGTGTTTTCATTCTGATTATGTTCTTAATCAGTGGCTAGTTTTTGCTCCAAATTAACTTCATTTATTTTCTGTTTAAGACTCTGACCCATTTATAATCAGGGCTGAGCAACGTCGTTCCTGGAGGGCCTCAGTGGCTTTAGGTTTTTGTCCCAACCCAATCGCTTCATGAGAAATCATTCATTGCCGATGAAGGAAGCACTTATTGCTCAAGTACTTTGTTTTAGTTGTCTCGTTTGTTAAGATTTTGAACCCTTAATTGCTTGTTTTAGTCTTAAGCAGCAGTATCTATTGTTTTAACTGCTCCTTATTAGCAATAAGGTGGAAATGACAAAGTAACCAGCAGTTCTCTGTCTAGCTTGTCTCCATTTTTACCCTTTGTGTATTCGTCATTCACTGTTTGGTTTAATTAAGTACGGAGAAAGAAAGTGAAGAACTGAAAATTCTTCCCTTGGATGATACATGCATCATTAGAAGGGAAAAAAAGTCTGTGATTGAAGAGTGAACTGATATGGTGGAGTTAAAACACTAACAAGCCATGAATTTAAATAAGATCTGCTATTGGTGAGGATTGGCTTCTAATTAAGCAACTGATTGGAACAAAACCCTGCCGTCACTGTAGCTCTCCAGGATCTGAGTTGCAAGTGTTCTTTGATTTGACTTTCACAGTAAATGTATGCAGGTAGAAATTCAATGACTTGGTCGGGGTGACAATGAACTAGGGAAGAGATTACATCCATGTCCGATAAAAAGGGAGTCCTAAGCATTGAAACACAATGGACAGTGCTGTGAAAAAAAACTCTCGCTTCTGAATTTACGTTACTACCAAATATGCTTCAGAGTGAATTTAGTCAGATTCTTTCATAAGTTATAGCAGGGATTGTTAAACTTTTATTCTGATGGTCCAAATAAAATCGGTACCATACTGGGACCCAAGAAGAGGCTTATTACCATAATAACATCAGGTATATCCATAAACAAATCAAAATGGCCACATAATACAAAAGCAGTACATTTTGTTTCCATTCAAGCATGTTTCTCACATGAGTATCACTAAAAGAGAAAACATATCTACTATATAATAAAACACAAAAGTTTTTGTGTGTCTGGTTCGTCAGAGCAATTTGATTGGTCAGTTTGGATTGTGAGAGGAAGTGTGAGGCACAGAAGGAGTAGGAGGCACGCTGAGAGTCTCCTTCAGAGATGAAAACTATAAAAGCAGACAGGAGGTGAGCGATACTTCTCGAAATGACAAGAATCTGAGAAGCAGGCTTATGGAAAAACACTCGAGAAAGGGCACACCAGTCCAGACAGGTTCAGACAAACGAGGATAATGAAGAAAGATGTTAAAGGTACATATAAGGGCAAGAGATCTCAGAATCACTTTTATTTGCCAGTACTTAATTTACAGGAATTTGACTTGGTAGATTTGGAGCTGCTTATAACATAACATATGAATAACATAAATAGCATAACTTTTATAAAGTTGCAGAATAGTGCAGTTATAAAGGTGATGCGCAAGTGAAAGTGACAAACACATGAAAGACGGGCTAAATTACTGGTTTGAGAGGGCTATAGCTCTGGGAAAGAAACTTTTTATGTGTCTGCTAGTTTTAGTTTTAATTGACCTGAAGTGTTTACCACAGGAACGAGTGATGAGCTGCATGAGAAGAGTCCGTGGTGATCCTTTTGACGTGGTTAGTGACACTAGATGTACACAGTTCTGCAACAGACGGAAGGGCACAGCCAATTATTTTCACATCAGACTTCACAACATACTGTAATTCATCTTTGGAGTGAGGTGTTCGAATCCTGTAAACACCACAAGTGACTCTTCTCGGTTGGGCTCTTGAACAAGGCCCTTAACCTGCAATTGCTTCATCCTGGGGATGATGTTAATCTGTCCCAAAGGACAGAGCAGCACTAGAGAAAGTCCAGAGAAGAGCAACAAGGCTGATTTAAGGGCTACAAGATATAAATTATAAGGAAAGATTAAAAGAGCTGAGCCTTTTCAGTTTAACCAAAAGTTACTAGTTATATATAATAGATATATAGATATGAAAGGCACTATGTAACTGATAGGTAGACATGAAAAGCACTATATAATTGATAGCTGTGAAAGGCACTGTATAACTGATATGTACAGTTAGGTCCATAAATATTTGGACAGAGACAACGTTTTTCTAATTTTGGTTCTGTACATTACCACAATGAATTTTAAATGAAACAACTCAGATGCAGTTGAAGTGCAGACTTTCAGCTTTAATTCAGTGGGGTGAACAAAACGATTGCATAAAAATGTGAGGCAACTAAAGCATTTTTTGAACACAATCCCTTCATTTCAGGGGCTCAAAAGTAATTGGACAAATTAAATAACTGGAAATAAAATGTTCATTTCTAATACTTGGTTGAAAACCCTTTGCTGGCAATGACAGCCTGAAGTCTTGAACTCCTGGACATCACCAGATGCTGGGTTTCCTCCTTTTTAATGCTCTGCCAGGCCTTTACTGCAGTGGCTTTCAGTTGCTGTTTGTTTGTGGGCCTTTCTGTCTGAAGTTCAGTCTTCAACAAGTGAAATGCCTGCTCAATTGGGTTAAGATCAGGTGACTGACTTGGCCATTCAAGAATTTTCCACTTCTTTGCTTTAATAAACTTCTGGGTTGCTTTGGCTGTATGTTTTGGATCATTGTCCATCTGTATCATGAAACGCCGCCCAATCAATTTGACTGCATTAAGCTGGATTTGAGCAGACAGTATGTCTCTGAACACCTCAGAATTCATTCGGCTGTTTCTGTCCTGTGTCACATCATCAATAAACACTAGTGTCCCAGTGCCACTGGCAGCCATGCACGCCCAAGCCATCACACTGCCTCCCTCCACTGTGTTTTACAGATGATGTGCTATGCTTTGGATAATGAGCTGTTACACACCTTCTCCATACTTTTTTCTTGCCATCATTCTGGTAGAGGTTGATCTTGGTTTCATCTGTCCAAAGAATGTTTTTCCAGAACTGTGCTGGCTTTTTTAGATGTTCTTTAGCAAAGTCCAATCTAGCCTTTCTATTCTTGAGGCGTATGAGTGGCTTGCACCTTGCAGTGCACCCTCTGTATTTACTTTCATGCAGTCTTCTCTTTATGGTAGACTTGGATATCGATATGCCTACCCCCTGGAGAGTGTTGTTCACTTGGTTGGCTGTTGTGTAGGGGTTTCTCTTCACCATGGAAATGATTCTGCGATCATCCACCACTGTTGTCTTCCATGGACGTCCAGGTCTTTTTGCGTTGCTGAGTTCACCAGTGCTTGCTTTCTTTCTCAGGATGTACCAAACTGTAGATTTTGCCACTTGTAATATTGTAGTAATTTGTCAGATGGGTTTTTTCTGTTTTCGCAGCTTAAGGAGGGCTTCTTTCACCTGCATGGAGAGCTCCTTTGACCACATGTTGTCTGTTCACAGCAAAATCTTCCACATGCAAGCACCACACCTCAAATCAACTCCAGGCCTTTTATCTGCTTAATTGATAATGACATAACGACGGACTTGCACACACCTGCCCATGAAATAGCCTTTGAGTCAATTGTCCAATTACTTTTGAGCCCCTGAAATGAAGGGATTGTGTTAAACAAAATGCTTTAGTTGCCTCACATTTTTATGCAATCGTTTTGTTCACCCCACTGAATTAAAGCTGAAAGTCTGCACTTCAACTGCATCGGAGTTGTTTCATTTAAAATTCATTGTGGTAACGTACAGAACCAAAATTAGAAAAAAGTTATCTCTGTCCAAATATTTATGGACCTAACTGTATATATAATAGATAGCTAGATATGAAAAACAGTATATAATTGATAGCTGTGAAAGGCACTATATAATTTATATATAATAGATAACTAGATATGTAAGGCACTATATAACATGTATACAGTATATGAAAGATAGCTAGATATAAATAGCACTATATAATTGATAGCTGTGAAAGGCACTATATAACTGATGTATATAATAGATAACTAGATATGAAAGGCACTATATAATAGATATGTGTGTGTGTTTGTCTCTCTCTCTGTCTATCTAATGAGTTATGATAAAAAAACATAGCAACAGTAGAAAAACTTGAGAGAAGAGCGATGAGGCTGATTCCAGGACTACAGAGGATGAGTTATGAGGAAAGATTAAAAGAGCAGAGCCTTTACAGTTTACACAAAAGATTAAGAGGAGACCTGACTGAAGTGTTTAAAATTATGAAGGGAATTAGTGCAGTGGATTGAGACGGTGACTTTAAAATGAGTTCATCAAGAACACGGGGACACAGTGGGAAACTTGTTAAGGGTAAATTTCACACAAACATTAGGAAGTTTTTCTCCACGTGGAGAACCACAGACACTTGGAATAAGTGACCAAGTACTGTGGTACACAGTAGGACATTAGAGACCTTCAAAACTCGACTTGATGTTACCTTGGAAGAGTTAAATATATAGGACTGGCAAGCTTTGTTGGGCAGAATGGCCTCTTCTCATCTAGACTGTTCTAGCCTTCTAATGGCACATCTTAAACTTTTGTAGTAGTAAAATGCATTGCATCTGCAATTCCAACAGATGGCGCATCACAACCAATAACACTTCCAGATGGCATATTAACAGAGACCTATGCACAGCATGGTGTACTACAAATGTTAACGCTGAAGTCTGCGTTGATTACTTAGATTTTCAATGGCACAGGTTGTTTAGAATAATGTGTTAATGATGGAGTATGTGTGAAAAACATTAGAAAAAAAATATTTAAAACAAGGTAACTAAACAGTGTTGATTAACTATTTTTTTACTACATTTTTCCTTATCTGGTGTAATGAGTGAAGCAACTACGTTAAGTGACAATTCATACGGTCCTCTCAAAAATCTGCAAGTTGTTGTGTTGAATGGCCCGTTCTTGTTTAGATTGTTCTAATTATGCCAACCTTATTTTTAAGTTGCTTTGGATAAAAGTGCCTGCTAAATGAAGAAATGGCAGTAGATTTGGATTAATCTCAAATGAGAAATCAACCCATTAGATCACAGTCACTAATAGCCCCACACACATTAGCGACTACAAAGGTCCTGACCAGGCCAGAGTTTGAACCCATGTCACAGTGCCTTTGTGCTGAGTTACATAGTTAAAGAGAAGCCACACGTTGGTTAAGTGATTTGCTAATTAATACTCGCATAGGGATTTGAAGTTCTGTGTTTGTAAAATTAGCCACTAAACTATGGGCTACATAGCTTGCAGTTGATTCATTCAGAGAAGGTGCTGTTGTTTGATTGCTGCTGACCCCAGTTAAAGCCGTCTCACAAACTCGCTCAAAGCGTAAGCAGAACCGTGTTACTTTAAATTACCCAGGCATGCAGATGCCTTTTTGTTGAAAATGTCTCTCGTGAAATTTCAGGCTCCCATTGGCCATTCCCCATTTCATCAGTGACCACCTCCTTCAAGTGATGGATTTTCCATGGCACAGCGGAAAGGTGCTAGAGCAGTTCAACCAACAGCGACAGATGGGCCTACTCTGCGACTGCACCTTTGTGGTGGACGGGGTGGACTTCAAAGCTCACAAGGCCTTGTTGGCGGCCTGCAGCATGTACTTCCGCATGCTGTTTGTTGAACAGAAGGACATCGTGCATCTTGACATCAGCAATGCTGCAGGTACGGATTTCTCCTCTACCTTTTTTTTTGCTTTCATACGAGATTCCCATAATCAGGTGTTTTGATGTGGTAGGGTCCTAGGGTGACGTATTCTCCTGTTCAGACTCATTACTATGTAGACCTGAACAGAATACCCCAAATCCCAACCGCTTATGTGTGTACTCCCTATCATTTCAATAACCACAGGCAAGAAGACAGAGTACAAAAAGGGCAAGAGAGAAGATTTATACTTACCGTATGTACTCGTGTATAAGTCGGGTCTTGAAACCCGAAAAATCGATGATAAAATCAGACTCTGACTTATACATCTGTTCAAAAATACGACACTTCATTTTCTTTTTCTCCTTGCCTCCTCCAATCTCACCATCAGTTCTTGAAATGGTGAAGACGGGTGGACGGTTCAGGGGCGCTCCTTTCTTCACAGGATGGCCTAAATCGACATTCAGTCCTCATGTAACAGGCAGACAGTAGACAATCCAGACCCCGACCCAGAAACGATCCAGGACAAAAATGAGAAGGCACAGGTATCACCATGGAAGGTAGACAGTAAGGGATTTTAGACACAAAACAAAATACTTGTTTCTTTTTTGGTAACACTTTTAAATGTGGCGCCAGCCTCTTTGTACCCAACAGCCCCTGCATCCTCAGCAGATGACCAATCAGAGCCACTGCAGGGACTGTTGGGAGTTGAAGTTTGAAGCACCGCTACATGTGTCTTTGTCCCAAACATTATGGAGGGCACTGTAGATTTGATTTTTGTAGTCCAGTAGTTTTACGTAGCACCCATGTAAACTGAAGCATATCATGGCGACTATAAAGATCAATGCATAGCAAACTTTGGTTCAGGATCCTAATAGTAAATCAACCTAGAGAGCCTGCCTTTGGGCGTAAAGGGAATGCAATACTTCTGGGTCCCCTTCTCCTACCTTTAATAAAGGATATGCAGATTCTTCAAAGGAAGCACACACATTTGCACAGAGGGCGACAATAAATGTTCACGGATTTTACTTTATGGTTTTGTGCTGTTTTTAGGTTTATGCCCGTATTTAGTCCTCCATTTTCCCTGTAGAGCTGCCTCCACTGGACACAAAGATAACCGTGTTTAAGTGTGTACCCACGCAAGGCACGAGGCCAGTAAAAAGCCTGATCTCCTCACCCTGATGAGCCACCTCCATGTCGTATTTCTTTTCAGGTCTTGGCCAAGTTCTTGAGTTTATGTACACCGCTAAACTGAACCTGACTCCCCAAAACGTGGAGGATGTCCTTGCTGTCGCCAGCTTCCTTCAAATGCAGGAGATCATAAATGCCTGCACTGCCTTCAAGTCCCTAATGTCACCGCTGCGTGCCGCTGTTGAGCCCTTGCAAACGGAAGGTGAGTTGGATTCTTCAGCCATGTCGTTGAGTTATTTGGTTTGTAAAGTTTCATGTGTGATGCACTGGCTGGTGGGCCATGTTGCTTGTTGTGCTGTTCAAGTGAGTTGGTTGCAGTGCCAAGGAAGTCAGTTTTTCCAAATGGCTTCATCTTCCTTGTTCAAACTTATGCTTTTCTGCATCTTAGGCTACCATTGTCATACTTGTCCACAATGTGTAGAGTAAAAAGGCTGTACCATAACGCCTAACCTGGGAGTCTTGGTTGGATGAATCAGAACTTTAGGGGTCTTCATTGAGTTTATCACGACTGATGATGTTAAGTGGGCTGTTGTGCCTTTTCTGGCAAGCAGTGTTTTACCGAGCTGTTACCAAATGAAACCTTCAAGGCTCTTGTGGTTTTGTTTGTTTTAAACATTTAACTCAACTTCACACCAATTTATTGATGTTAACACTGTGGAAGCTTGTCTCTATATGAAAAATACAGTGCATCTGGAAAGTATTCACAGCGCATCACTTTTTCCACATTTTGTTATGTTACAGCCTTATTCCAAAATGGATTAAATTCATTTTTTTCTCAGAATTCTACACACAACACCCCATAATAACAATGTGAAAAAAGTTTCTTGAGGTTTTTGCAAATTTATTAAAAATAAAAAAACTGAGAAAGCACATGTACATAAGTATTCACAGCCTTTGCCATGAAGCTCAAAATTGAGCTCAGGTGCTTCCTGTTTCCCCGATCATCCTTGAGATGTTTCTGCAGCTTCATTGGAGTCCACCTGTGGTAAATTCAGTTGACTGGACATGATTTGGAAAGGCACACACCTGTCTATATGAGGTCCCACAGTTGACAGTTCATGTCAGAGCACAAACCAAGCATGAAGTCAAAGGAATTGTCTGTAGACCTCCGAGACAGGATTGTCTCAAGGCACAAATCTGGGGAAGGTTACAGAAAAATTTCTGCTGCTTTGAAGGTCCCAGTGAGCACAGTGGCCTCCATCATTCGCAAGTGGAAGAAGTTCAAAACCACCAGGACTCTTCCTAGAGCTAGCTGGCCATCTAAACTGAGCGATCGGGGGAGAAGGGCCTTAGTCAGGGAGGTGACCAAGAACCCGATGGTCACTCTGTCAGAGCTCCAGAGGTACTCTGTGGTGAGAGGAGAACCGTCCAGAAGGACAACCATCTCTGCAGCAATCCACCAATCAGGCCTGTATGGCAGAGTGGCCAGACGGAAGCCACTCCTTAGTAAAAGGCACATGGCAGCCCGCCTGGAGTTTGCCAAAAGGCACCTGAAGGACTCTCAGACCATGAGAAAGAAAATTGTCTGGTCTGATGAGACAAAGATTGAACTCTTTGGTGTGAATGCCAGGTGTCACGTTTGGAGGAAACCTGGCACCGCTCTTCACCAGGCCAATACCATCCCTACAGTGAAGCATGGTGGTGGCAGCATCATGCTGTGGGGATGTTTTTCAGCGGCAGGGACTGGGAGACTAGTCAGGATAAAGGGAAAGATGACTGCAGCAATGTACAGAGACATCCTGGATGAAAACCTGCTCCAGAGCGCTCTTGACCTCAGACTGGGGCGATGGTTCATCTTTCAGCAGGACAACGACCCTAGGCACACAGCCAAGATATCAAAGGAGTGGCTTCAGGACAACTCTGTGAATGTCCTTGAGTGGCCCAGCCAGAGCCCAGATTTGAATCTGATTGAACATCTCTGGAGAGATCTTAAAATGGCTGTGCACCGACGCTTCCCATCCAACCTGATGGAGCTTGAGAGGTGCTGCAAAGAGGAATGGGCGAAACTGGCCAAGGATAGGTGTGCCAAGCTTGTGGCATCATATTCAACAAGACTTGAGGCTGGAATTGCTGCCAAAGGTGCATCGACAAAGTATTGAGCAAAGGCTGTGAATACTTATGTACATGTGATTTCTCAGTTTTTTTTTATTTTTAATTAATTTGCAAAAACCTCAAGTAAACTTTTTTCACGTTGTCATTATGGGGTGTTATGTGTAGAATTCTGAGGAAAAAAATGAATTTAATCCATTTTGGAATAAGGCTATAACATAACAAAATGTGGAAAAAGTGATGTGCTGTGAATATTTTCTGGATGCACTGTATAACATTCCCATTTGCCTTTAATTGCTTTTCCGTGCAATTTGTTTTCAGGAGAAGCCGACAAGCTGGAGGAGTTACCAAAGACTAATGCTGGTGACCAGGATGATGATGCAATAACATCAACAGGGACAAAGCCCAACGATAACAGTGCTCATTCGGCAGAGTATGAAGAGACAGCAGGTCAGAATGAGCAGATAGAAAATCCAGAATCTGCAACTTCAGAGCCAACAACAGGGGAGCTGCAAGAACAAACCAGTTTCTCATTTGTAGAGCCAATCGAAAAGTCCACAGAGCACACCAGTGAGGCTAATTTTCAGACCACCACAAGTGAACCACTGGCAACTACTCAGGAAGTGGAAC
Organism: Erpetoichthys calabaricus; assembly: GCF_900747795.2. Classification (NCBI taxonomy): domain Eukaryota; kingdom Metazoa; phylum Chordata; class Cladistia; order Polypteriformes; family Polypteridae; genus Erpetoichthys; species Erpetoichthys calabaricus. The sequence goes on from NC_041401.2 coordinate 179,208,183, forward strand.
TTGCTGAACTGGTAGAACATCATTCTGAAGCTTCTGCCCCAGAGCATGAAGAATTGGGTGAGATAACGGCCCCCATCCTGACTGAGGAGCAGAACGGGTTGGAAGGGCAAGAGGGTGAAGGTGAAGATACAAGACACAATTTTGAAGAGAGTGGTGAGTACCAACAAGGCAAATGTACAAATATAATAAATGTAACCACAAGGGGGTATCACTGATTCCCAAACTACACAAATAGTAATACAGCACATGCTGTAGTGATAGAATAAAAGGTATTTATTTCACAAACGCCTCTCCAGAAATCAGGCACAATTCTTCAGTAAATCAGACAATTGTTCCTCCGTCTACCTCCTCAGAGTGTTGCCTGCTGCCTCCCCTCTCTGACTCAAGTGAAGTGAGGCAACAAACTCCTTTTAAGTCAGACCTTGGAATGGTTCCAGTGTCATGCCGTATCATCGAGGAAGCACTTCCGGACCATAGAAAAAGTAGGGCAGTCTTCTCCCGACCAGGGAGGTCTTAACAGCATCATGGGCCCCCAGGCAAAGTAGAGCACTGGGGCCCCTGTTTTGATAGCAAAACAGAAACATACTGCCCAGTGTGCCCATGCGTTAAGACGGCCCATCTCCCGTCAGTGCCCTCTGTCGATACGCAGGGATCCTGACAGAGCTGTATTTCCGGACTCCAAGTCCCAAGCACCCCTTTGGGTCTGGGACACCTGCAGGGGTGCTTGGGACTTGGAGTCCGGTAATACAGTCTATGTTTACCATACAAGAAGCCCTGCCACCTAGCATTTGGGAAATGGAACAACTCCCAGTCCTCTGCTTTTATCAGTACATCCATTAAGCCATTCCAACAGAGTACAAATTTATTTCCACATCCCGCAGGCTAATTCGCTTGCGTCATCGCACTGGCCTCCTGTCTGGGTAATCAAACATCCTCCATCCCAGCCAGGATGCCTGTTCTCCTCCTACAAAGAGAAAGTAAAACTGTTATAAACTCAGTGGCGTAGCAAGGGGCGAGCACAGGAGGCGGCATTATTGGCCAAAAGGCTCAGTACAATTTGTGTGTAAGCAGCAGGGTTTGGAAAAATATCATTCATGAATGAAAAAGTCAAATTCTCTGATTTTTTTATCCACAAATGCTTCAAAAATCATTTTCAGACTGTCCTGTGACACAGCAGTTGAAATATATGAGGCAATAACAAAATAAACATTACAGCGATAATAATTTCTTAATTTATAATTTCGTTTCGCTATCAATCCAAATGCGTTCTTGCTCTGCCCAGAAAACATGCCCACCTATCACTTGTTCACTACACTGGCTCTGGTTTTCACAGCTGGTTTTCTATACATCATTTTAATTTTCTATTTAAATAGGTTAACATATTCAGATATGCTGAAGCACCGTCCCGCCCCAAGCGACACGAACTCGAGCTATGCCACTCTGAGGCTAGGGATCTGCACTGGCAATCAGAAGGTTGCCAGTTCAAATCCCATAAATGCCAATAGGGACTCTGCTCTGTTGGGCCCTTAAGCAAGGCCCTTAACCTGCAATTGCTGAGCGCTTTGAGTAGTGAGAAAAGCGCTATATAAATGCAAAGAATTATTAAAGAATTATTATTATTTTATTTAGGAATCTGTGTCAGGAGTGTCAGGTTAGCTCCCTTCTACTTAAATAGATGGGTCATTTTGAAAATTGAGTTTGAGATTGGTTGTGACTGATAATTGTGGGTAACAGCCGCATTTGTATAAATGCAAATCTACTCAGAAGTGTATTTAGTGACGTAAACAAAGCTGTCATTCCGGCACCGCGCATAGCCCATGGTGTCCTACAAATCCATATACAGTAGATATACTATACTTTACCACCACAAAAGAAGTAGAAAATAAAAAGGCCCGAACCTTAGACTGACATGGAAGTGAGAATGAGTAAAGTTTGAAAGGCTGTGAAAGTACAGTTGGATGAAGGTCCGTGTACTTTTTGGTATTTGAAATGTTATTCTAGAAGCAAAAACAAAAATGAAAGGAATTTTCAGATTTTGATTTTTGATTAAAGAATAAAATGAGGGAAAATAAGGTATTTTTTAACTCTATGGTAAGAAATAGCAGTCATAAACCTAAAATTACACATACTTTTTTTCTGGATTTATTTGTGATTTAAATAATGAAAGTGTAATAGCTCAAAAACAACAAAACAGACACATTTTCATTGTCTAATACCGGAAGTACTTGTTCTTCTGCACGATTTTTGACGACACGTGCGGACAGTCCTCCTCACAACACATTGATTGACGGCTTTGAAGTTTGTCACCTCTATCTCCAAATACGTGTCAGAGTGTCGACAGCCCGAGATTTGCTCAGCACAAAACTTTCTAACATTTCTCGCTTCTCCATGTTCATATGACAGACGCTCAGATATAATTTTCGATGACAGGTCTCATTTTGCCATCTCTAAAATCACGTCTGAGTACTGTTCCAACGTCATGATGATGGTCCAGTCTACACACCAGTGACCAGTGTTTGCTGCAAGTGGCGCATTACCTGACCAGATTGTTGGCCTACAAAAACTTCTGGTTCAGACAAAATTAAACAATGGGCGTTCTCTCGTTCTCGTTTCTTGCATTTTTCTTTTCTGATATGCGAAAGAACAAAAGGAAAAAAGTAATTGTTTTGTGTTTTTCATTTTCCCTTTTAAGTTGAAAATCAAATAGGTGTCTCTTTTTTTCTTTTTTAAATGATATTTCCTGAACGGAAATTTCAAATACCAAAAAGTACACGGACCGATGAAGAACAACCAAGGCCAGTGCTGCAATTTCATCACCTTAGCAAAATAGGAGAAGTTAATTAAAATTCATTAAAACAGAATGCTCACAAGAGAATAAATCCTTCTTCTCACGATTTTCTGTAGTCGATTCTGTGCCCAAAAATTAAAAAATGTAAAGACGGCTCCTACTGACGTGAATAATTCCTTATGTACAAGTGTCGTGTAGCAGAATAAAACTTTAGTTATGTCACTGTATTAAAATGTTTGTGACTTGTATGAAATCTTTTTTTTTTTTTTTTTATAAACTGGCTGATTTTCCCATATCATTTTTTTTATTGATCAGTCCAATATTTGTTTCCTCAGTTACTGATCCGTTTTTATGGGTTAACTTTACAGCACAAACATCTGCCCTTGTCAATGGTCTGCTAGTATTCTGCTTTAATCGGTCGTCTTTCATTGGTTGCAGTCATTCCAGTGAACAGTGACACCGGACAGTTGACGTACCTGTCAAGTCAGTGTGATGGAAAAGAAGAAAACCTGCAAAGTGGGCTACCAGAGGAAGAGGAGGAGGAGGAAGAAGAAGAAGAAGAGGAGGAGGAGGAGGAGGAGGAAGAAGAAGAAGAGGAGGAAGGAGCCACCGCCTCAGGTGAGCTGCCATCAGCAAAACTCTATGGAGAAGCTTTTAATATTCACGGGTATTAGTCAGGCATCATTGTTCTTATTTTAATATATAGGGTGGTCCAGATCTAATTGTGCAATTTTCATTATGCTGTAACTTATTAAGTTTATTACACTTTGGTCAGCGGCTGTTGTATGTAAAGTGCTTTATAAATAAAATTAGAGAATTCACAGCACCTGCCCTGCACATAGAGATCCATCCATCCATTATCTAACAATCCATCCATTATCCAACCCGCTGAATCTGAACACAGGGTCACGGGGGTCTGCCGGAGCCAATCCCAGCCAACACAGGGCACAAGGCAGGAACCAATCCCGGGCAGGGTGCCAACCCATCGCAGGGCGTGCACACACACACACACACACACACACCAAGCACGCATTAGGGACAATTTAGAATCGCCAGTGCACCTAACCTGCATGTCTTTGGACTGTGGGAGGAAACCCACGCAGACACGGGGAGTACATGCAAACTCCATGCAGGGAGGACCTGGGAAGCGAACCTGGGTCTCACCTTGCCACCCGCACATAGAGATTTCACTTAAAATTCTTTTTGTTGCCGATAGATGGCAGCACCTGCCCTGCATTCCAAAATGGCGGGGAGACGGTTGTCAGTCGAACAGTTGCATAACTAGATCTGGACCACCCTGTATGGCCTGATAATGCCTTACATGTCATAAATAAAAAAAAAACATTTTTTATTCAATAAGATATACTGTAAACCCTCGTGGCTGGCATAGTGACATCCCATTATTTGGACCCCAGCTTGTTTTGTCAACTGAGGCTTCCTCTGCTGTCACTGAAGTTTTCCTTCTCTTCTTCATGTTAGTATCCCCCTTCTATGAAGACATACAGTACTTTTAGTGTGATTGGGGACTCTAAATTGACATTTTTTTTTTGTTCTTTATTTCACCTTATACAATTTCTTGTATTAGGAATTTGGTAGTTTTCGCATACCCCTTGGGGTCAGAGCGCAGGGTCAGCCATTGTACAGCGCCCCTGGAGCAATTGCAGGTTAAGGGCCCAGCAGAGCAGGATCTTTTTTGGCAGTGACGGGGATTCGAACCGGCAACCTTCTGGATACCAGCACAGATCCTTAGCCTCAGAGCTACCACTCCGCCCTATTTGGTGGGTTTTGAAAGCTAAATTAATGATCTCTCCCTGAGTGCTCATTTAATTGTATGCATTTTTAAGAATGAATTAAAGGCACCAAAGATTGCACATCCTTCAGGGCTCAACAGTTCATAGCTGCAAATTAAAATGAGCCTCTGACAGGTGACGTCTTATTTGGCTTTTATTTTTGTGTTGTGGTGTTCATAGTGAAGGCTGGCATACACCATGGAAGCAATGAACAGACCTCATCTACTGTGTTTTGAAAAAGTCAGGACTAATAAGATGCTATTCTTTAACACGTAAGCTGCGTCTGGCTCCATTGGTCAGCCCTTTACATTGTCCAAGAATCAACGTCAATAAAAATATTTGCCTGCTTTAACACACAGTTCTCCCCTCAGTGCGTTATGGACAGGCAGAGTCTAACATTCCACATTAGGCAGCACATTATTTCATTTTGTATTTTTTGCTTTTCCTGTTTGTACCTCAAGATATGGATGTTGATGAGATGAAATTGGCCAAAGTAGACGGAAATGAGATGGATGAGTGGGACGAGAAAGAACAAGCGGCTGATGACAGTGGCTCTGATAGTCGTCAGATGCGAGCAGGCACCTTCAATGACCGTAGTGAGTCCAGAGTTTATGGCTCTGTCACCCACAAATGTGAGGTAAGAACGGGTGAGAGCAGAAACCTGAATCAACACGCTGTGGAGGTCTTCACAGTGAAAAGTGGCATATTAAAATTACAAAATAATATATCAAAGCTGTGTTTCTTCCCGTGAATATTCCAAACATTCATCTTTTCTTGTGTTATTAATATCATTTTATCAATGATGATGATTTGCCACTTTCAGTTACAGTGGAATCAATTTGGTGTACATGATTGCCATCTCCTAACTAGATATTTAGGTATATATTTTTAATAAATATGCCATTTTCAGTGGGAATTCTGGGACAACAAGCCAATATTTCATGCCATCATAACAACAAAAAATAAATTATTATAGCTTGAAAAATTATTTTATACTTGACTTGCATTAAAGAATCATTCAGCATACGATTCATGTCAGGCCCTGCTGGGAAAACTCCACTGGAGCTCAACAGAACGATTGTAACAGCAGTCGACGACACTCTGTGTGTGTTTCTCTCTCTCACTCTCCATCCATCTTTCTGATTAATTGATTCTTTATATGTCACATACACAGTTATACAAGTACAACATGTAGTGAAATGTGCTCTGAATCGGCCATGAGACTGCAATAAAATAAATACAAATCAGGCCCAAGCCTAATGTCACTTAATTATGTTTACCTATTTTGTAAGTCGCTTTGGATAAAAGCATCTGCCAAGCAAATAAATGTAAACAAATAGTAAATAAATACAAATATCATTAACGCGATACAAGATTTAAAAAAAAAGAAATATATTGTGGACGGGCGGCACGGTGGCGCAGTGGGTAGCGCTGCTGCCTCGCAGTTGGGAGATCTGGGGACCTGGGTTCACTTCCCGGGTCCTCCCTGTGTGGAGTTTGCATGTTCTCCCCGTGTTTGTGTGGGTTTCCTCCGGGCGCTCCGGTTTCTTCCCACAGTCCAAAGACATGCAGGTTAGGTGGATTGGCGATTCTAAATTGGCCCTAGTGTGTGCTTGGTGTGTGGGTGTGTTTGTGTGTGTCCTGCGGTGGGTTGGCACCCTGCCCAGGATTGGTTCCCTGCCTTGTGCCCTGTGTTGGCTGGGATTGGCTCCAGCAGACCCCCGTGACCCTGTGTTCGGATTCAGCGGGTTGGAAAATGGATGGATGGATGGAAAATGGATGGATGGATGGATATATTGTGGAACACCAGGTGTGCGTGCAGCTGCCCTAACCCGTCACAGGCAGACATGAGTCTGCCACACAACACACCTTTTATTTACACAGCACATGGCTTAGCTCACAGGGCAAAGTACAACACAGAGCCTTTTCTTTCTTCTTCTTGTTCTGTTTTTTTAGCCATCTTCCTTCCTCCTGACTCTGGCTCCTGAATGGTGGGGACTGGCCCCTTTTTATACGGCACCCAGAAAGACTCCAGATGCCCAACTAGCCTCAGGGTCTTAGGACCCTGCAAATGTCCATGCGCCACCTGGCGGAGGCCACGGGCCCCAACATGGTTGAGCTTCTATACTCATGACCTGTAGCCCCGCTGCAAGCCAAGGGGGGCTGCCCTCTTTTAGTCCGGGGTAGAAATGTTCTTAAAAATACACTCTTCACAAGTCTTTCCATGCTTCAGCCTCCTGGCCAGGTAAGGGCTCGGGTCAACCGCCACAATATATATATATATATATATATTATTCTAATTATAAACAAGATCTAAAGGTGTTCCAATACAATAGAATAGCTATGTACTGTAAAGTGCATTGTGCTAGTTTGTTTCCTAATGTAAACAGATTTAAATGGTGCCAGTTGAGATAGAGTGAGGTAGAGGGTTCCATGTATGTTCTAATTGTGGTGGCGTGTCCAGATTAAGAAATCTTATCTTCTGTAGATAGAAGCTACAATACTCCTAAAGCATTTCCTTGATTTCAGTAGGTCAAACAAATAGATACAGGACAAGAGGAGTCTCTGATGACCCTAGTTACTCTGGTATCGCTGCATCTCCTGGTGTAAATATCCTGCAGAGACGGTAGATGAGATCTGGTGCAGCGCTCCACCACCCGGATCACTCACTGTAGTTCCTTAATGTCAGCTGTTCATTAGCTGTTCCCAAACCAGGAAGTGATGTTCTGATGTCAAGACTCTCTCTCTCTCTCTCTCTCTCATATCCCCCCATCCCCTTCAGTCTTATATTTACTACTAGCTGTGTAGGCCCGTGCTGTAAATTAGAAATTGTTGAAATTGTCAGAAAAAACAATAGTAATGCAGAGTCGGCGGTTTCATTTTGCGGACGTGCGCGCCCCCTTTGTCTATCAGGAGCTACGCGAGTTTCTCTCTCCTTAGAGGTTTCGTTTTGTGGACGTGCTCGCCCGTCCTTGTCTGTCAGCGGCTGAGTGAGTTTCTCTCTCGTTAGTCTTTCCTCTGTGGTTTTGATTTGGCAACAGAGTCGCTTTCTTTCAGCTTCATGCTGTAGCCTCGTACTTCTTTCTTCTTCTGACTCGACAACTTGGGGCCGACTTGCCGGCTCTTTGAGCTTCATGCTGTAGCATCGCACTTCCGTGCCGGACAGACAGACACACACACACTTCCACACGTAGACGTTTATATATAAGATATTGTGAGTTTAATCTACACTACCCGTGTGACACTCTTAGGCTATGAAACATCATAATATTCTCAAACCTTCTTTTAATTCAATTCAGCATTTGTTGGTTTAGAAGCCTGTCTTGACAACATTCACACAAAGCAGAAACCGATCCTGGGTGGAGTTCCAGGGTATCTCAGCTTCTGTGATCAACAGTTAGGTTGTTATTTTAAAGTTTTGCCTAATCTAAACTGAACACACCTACAGACGTATAGTATCTCTGAATCATTTTGCCTTTTCTATTGGTGTTGCCAGACATCTTAGTTCTTTGCTAACATAGTACTGGTGACACAATCCTGTTCCCAGTTTGAGAACTCGGTACATTTTTGAACTGTCTCATGCTAAAAAGTGTTTCTGTTTTTGTGGTTTGTTCGCAAGGAGTGTGGAAAAGAGTTTACACACACCGGCAACTTCAAGAGGCACATTCGCATTCACACAGGAGAGAAGCCCTTCACCTGCCGAGACTGCAAGAAAGCCTTCTCTGATCCAGCCGCTTGCAAAGCCCATGAAAAAACACACAGGTACTGTCCCGTCAGCATGGAGAGGGTGGGAAAGGGTACTCTGTACTCACCATAAAGGCATGACCATTTCTCAGTGTGGCCAGGCCTGTGGCACTTTATTTACAAGGAAACGTTCTAGCAATGAATTCTCCGGCTTTGACTCGATATCCCGCAGCAAATACAGGTGCTGGTCATAAAATTAGGATATCATGACAAAGTTGATTTATTTCAGTAATTCCATTCAAAAAGTGAAACTTGTATATTAGATTCATTCATTACACACAGACTGATGTATTTCAAATGTTTATTTCTTTTAATGTTGATGATTATAACTGACAACTAATGAAAGTCTCAAATTCAGTATCTCGGAAAATTAGAATATTGTGAAAAGGTTCAATATTGAAGACACCTGGTGCCACACTCTAATCAGCGAATTAACTCAAAACACCTGCAAAAGCCTTTAAATGGTCTCTCAGTCGAGTTCTGTAGGCTACACAATCATGTGGAAGACTGCTGACTTGACAGTTGTCCAAAAGACGACCATTGACACCTTGCACAAGGAGGGCAAGACACAAAAGGTCATTGCTAAAGAGGCTGGCTGTTCACAGAGCTCTGTGTCCAAGCACATTAATAGAGAGGCGAAGGGAAGGACAAGATGTGGTAGAAAAAAGTGTACAAGCAATAGGGATAACCGCACCCTGGAGAGGATTGTGAAACAAAACCCATTAAAAAATGTGGGGGAGATTCACAAAGAGTGGACTGCAGCTGGAGTCAGTGCTTCAAGAACCACCAGGCACAGACGTATGCAAGACATGGGTTTCAGCTGTCGCATTCCTTGTGTCAAGCCACTCTTGAACAAGAGACAGCGTCAGAAGCGTCTCACCTGGGCTAAAGACAAAAAGGACTGGACTGCTGCTTTCTGATGAAAGTAAATTTTGCATTTCCTTTGGAAATCAAGGTCCCATAGTCTGGAGGAAGAGAGGAGAGGCACAGAATCCATGTTGCGTGAGGTCCAGTGTAAAGTTTCCATAGTCAGTGATGGTTTGGGGTGCCATGTCATCTGCTGGTGTTGGTCCATTGTGTTTTCTGAGGTCCAACGTCAATGCAGCCGTCTACCAGGAAGTTTTAGAGCACTTCATGCTTCCTGCTGCTGACGAACTTTATGGAGATGCAGATTTCATTTTCCAACAGGACCTGGCACCTGCACACAGTGCCAAAGCTACCAGTACCTGGTTTAAGGACCATGGTATCCCTGTTCTTGATTGGCCAGCAAACTCGCCTGACCTTAACCCCATAGAAAATCTGTGGGGTATTGTGAAGAGGAAGATGCAATACGCCAGACCCAACAATTCAGAAGAGCTGAAGGCCACTATCAGAGCAACATGGGCTCTCATAACACCTGAGCAGTGCCACAGACTGATCGACTCCATGCCACGCCGCATTGCTGCAGTAATCCAGGCCAAAGGAGCCCCAACTAAATATTGACATACTCATACTTTTCATGTTCATACCTTTCAGTTGGCCAACATTTCTAAAAATCATTTTTTTGCATTGGTCTTAATTGATATTCTAATTTTCCGAGATACTGAATTTGGGACTTTCATTAGTTGTCAGTTATAATCATCAACATTAAAAGAAATAAACATTTGAAATACATCAGTCTGTGTGTAATGAATGAATCTAATATACAAGTTTCACTTTTTGAATGGAATTACTGAAATAAATCAACTTTGTCATGATATTCTAATTTTATGACCAGCACCTGTATGTAAAATTTATTATAACATTGGACATTGTAATGGAAGGCAGGGGATGGATTGGCACCCCAGTCAGAATGGAGCCAGTCGTTAGGCTGGTATTATGAAAGGACAGAAGGAGGCTGCCTCTCAGGGCCACATGTGCTGGGTGACGGCATGCCTGTGGCAGAGCTCCAATTTGGAGACCCGCAGGGCTGCATGGGAGTTGTAGTTCTGAATGGCAGCTCTGTCACGGTTCTGGAGAGAGATGCTGAGAACAGACTCCGCTGTCCTAAAGAGGTTCCACCTGACCTGGAAGTACTTCCTGGAGGCAATGTCGTAGCAGCAGAAGTACACCCAGGCCTGACGTAAAAAGGGGAGCCTCTGCCTCACCCAGGTGGTCGGGAGTGGAGGAGGACAAGCATCACCTGGGGTTGAGGGAGAGGAAAAGAATATTGTTATGTGAACAGGTCTGTGAAAGGGTATTCTGCCTTTCTTTTGGAACCTGGGATTTGTGTCGCTCCATACGGGCAATAATGAGCAAAGAACCTTGAGGTGATGTGCGCTATAGAAAGTTATTAATTGAAATGATGATTATTCATGTGTTTGTATGTTTATTGTCCACATACACCCAGGATTTTTAAGTTTTCTACGTGGGCATCTTTTGGTGTTATTGGGAGGAACAAATAGGATGTGAAATATCACTAGTTCATTTTATACTGAATTCATCACCTTATATATCTATAAAACCGTGACGGCATTTAGTACTGACCCCTATATTACTGAGTCTTTGTTGTACTTTTTTTCCCCCCCAACATAGCCCACTAAAGCCCTACAGTTGCAAGGAATGTGGAAAGAGTTACCGACTAGTCAGTCTGCTGAACCTGCACCGGAAACGGCACACTGGGGAGGCACGATACAACTGTGAGGAGTGCGGCAAGCTCTTCACGACTTCTGGCAACCTCAAGAGGCACCAGCTGGTACACAGTGGCGAGAAACCATACCACTGCGACTACTGCGAGCGCTCTTTCTCAGACCCCACGGCCAAGATGAGGCACTTGGAAACACATGACACCGACAAAGGACACAAGTGCCCTCACTGTGACAAGCGCTTTAACCAGGTTAGTGGCAGGGTGGCAAGATGAGGTTGGGGTTATTATTTGACAATGATACTGTGACAGAGTGAGAAGTGAAACCATGTGATATCCAGCAATGAGGTGGGTAAAGTGGCAAGATGCAAAATGTTGGCTTGGTTAGAACTTTTCAAAGTGTTATCCTTTCTAAAAGTGAACTGTTAATGTTGAAAACAAAAATAAGCAGTACGTTCCATTTTTACTTTCTCGTATACGTAGTATAGGGAAAGTGTTGTAATCGCCCAAAAATTCGACCTCGAGATTTTAACGGACCTCGACATTTTAGACCTCCCCGAGTCCAATTTGCTTTCTCTTAGGGAAAGTATTGTAATCGTCAAAAAAAATGCATTTAGAGATTTTGATGAATCTCAACGTTTTAGACCTCCCTGAGTCCAATTTACTTTCTCGTAGGAAAGTATTGTAATCGTCCAAAAATTCGACTTTGAGATTTTGACAAACCTCAACATTTTTGACCTCCCTGCATCCAATTTACTTTTTCTTAGGGAAAGTATTGTAATTGTCAAAAAAATAGATTTAGAGATTTTGATGAATCTCGACGTTTTAGACCTCCCTGAGTCCAATTTACTTTCTCGTAGGAAAGTATTGTAATTGTCCAAAAATTCGACTTCGAGATTTTGACAAACCTCAACATTTTAGACCTCCCCGAGTCCAATTTACTTTCTCGTAGGGAAAGTTTTGTTATCGTCAAAAAATAGATTTTGAGATTTTGATGAATCTTGACGTTTTAGACCTCCCCGAGTCCAATTTACTTTCTCGTACGAAAGTATTGTAATCATCCAAAAATGGAATTTTTGGAATTATGTCTGTGTATCTGTCTGTGTGTGGGTGTGTGTGTAAACACAATAACTTGAGTACGCTTCCACTTAGGTCAACCAAAGTTTGCATACAAGTATTAGATACAACATGTAGATTTCTATCAACTTTCCAGCTATTTCCGCTACCCGGAAGTGGTACTTTTTTATTCATGCAGCTGCAGAGTCTGATTTATTCAACTTTACTTTTATAATAATTGTTCAATATATTATTAATTTGATTTAATTTGTGGTTGATGATTCTTTAATGTACATAATATAAAAATATAATCATTGTCTTGCGGTTTACTCCTCCAATGTCCATCCCCATATCTGAGTATACAAGAAAGTCGAGGGGAGACCACTCGGGATTTTTCTTAATATATGTGACCAGCAGTTGTGTCCCTCTTGCTTTGAGCTAATGGGTTGCACTTCTCCTACACCTTTGTTACCCAAGGAGTTGTGACCGAGCCTGCCCATCAATTATTCCAGTCCATAACACAACACTCCCAAACCCACTTAATTCAATTCAGGGTCTTACAGAGCCAGAGACTATTCACTCAATGACATGTCAGTACAAAAGACATGGGTTTTCCAGCACTGCTTTAGAGGAGGAGGAGGAGGATAAGAAAATGACTGAAGTTTTATTTTATGAAGGGGCCTTGTTGCCGTTCTCTTACGGGTGTTTCTCTTCAATAATTATGGGAGAATATTGTGTGATTTTATTTCTGTCGTTAATGGGGCAACTCCTAGACCTTATTGCAGTAAACCCATAAGAAGTGATATGCGGTTGGTCATGATCAGCGGTCACTGTGTCTGGGCTGCCTGTTTCCATTCTAGGTTTTAAATAATTCAAGAAAAGGTGAATGTTGACATTACCAAAATTACTGTAAAGCAGGGAGAAAAAACAACCCATCAGGAGAACAAGACTAAGGCGAGTTGAGATGGACGGGATGTTAAAGGAAATGGCAGCTGTCATTCAGAAACACTTGGGGCAGTAGAAGAGAAAACTAATTCATTGTGTTCTGCTTACAGATTGGCAATCTGAAGGCTCACATGAAGATTCACATCACCGATGGACCGCTGAAATGTAAAGAGTGCGGAAAACAGTTTACTACCTCAGGTAAGTTAGGGTTTTTCGCATGATTAGTGTACATGTCATATACTTTGAATAGTGGGGTGAAGTGCTTTAGGATTGGGCGACACGGTGGTCAGTGATATCAGTCCTTAGGTAGTCAATATGACGTTTCCACATTCTCCTCATGGGTTTTCATCAGATAGTCCATTTTCCTTTTGAATGCCAAAGACATACGGGCTAGTTGATTTCACAAAGGTCAATTGACTGTTATAGAAGTGTGTACAGTGCCCTCCATAATGTTTAAACAACTCAGACATTGTGATTAAAGTGCACATTGCAAACTTCCATTTAAGGATATTTGCATACATTTTGGTCACACCATGCAGACGTGACATTTTTTATCTACGATTCTGTACCCACCAACCCCAATTTTAAGGACACCATAATGTTTGGGACAAGTCACCATCCAAGTGCTTGTGATTCCTCAGGTGTGTTTCATGGCTTCATAAGATACCCTTGGCTTGCTTCTAGCCTTTGGAGTCTGTCGTTGCTATTGTTCAACATGAGGACAAGAGCTGTAACAGTGAAAGTCAAAGAAGCCATCATAAGGTTGAAAAAGAAGAAGGCCACCCTGCAACATGCAAACCTCTAGTTAGCCTATAACTCTATAACTTCTTTTAAAACATACACATTTTATTTTATATGACTTGTCTATTTTTAACTTGTAATCTTTTTTTAAGCTTTATTGGATCTAGGCTGAGTGACTTGTTTTTCTCGTCATACACATTTCATTGTATGTTGACCCTGTGTTAACCTATATATGACAAATAAACCTAAACCTAAACCTAACCTAGCCACACAAACAGGGTGGCCAGATTACAGTTTGCAGAAAAGGACTTAAAAGAACCTGCAGAATTCTGGGAAAACACATGAGACAAAGATGAGCCTGATCAGAGTGATGATGAGAGCAAAGTGTGGAGATGAAAAGGAACTGCCCGAGATCCAAATCAGAGCACCTCATCTGTTAGACAAGGTGGTGGAGTGTTATGGCTTGGGCGTGTATGGCTGCCACAGGTCCTGGCACACTTCTCTTCATTGATTATGGCACTGCTGACAGCAGAGGCACAATGAATCCTGAGGTGTGTAGAAAGATCTGATCTGCTGGAATTCTAATAAATGCCTCCAAACTCCTTGGACGGCGCTTCATCCTACAACATGATAATGAGCCAAATGTACTGCTAAGGCAACACAGGAGTTTATCAAAGCTAAAAAATGGAAAATTCTAGAATGGCTAAGCCAGTCACCCGATTTAAATACAACTGAGCAGGCCTGCCAAATGCTGAAGAGAAAATATAAGGGGACAAGCCCCCTTTTGTGGGTTTCCCCAAGTCATGCTGGTAGACCGGTGGACTCTTTAGTAGCCCCTGTGTGAGTGTGTACAAGAGTTTGCCCTGCAGTGGGTCTGCATCTAGCTGTCTTGTGTCTTTTGCTGCTAGAATAGGCTTCACCTTCCTGTGACTATAACCAGGAAAAATGCCCAGGGGTTTCCTCCGGGTTCTCCGGTTTCATCCCACAGTCCAAAGACATGCAGGTTAGGTGCACTGGCGATTCTAAATTGTCCCTAATGTGTGTGTGTGTGTGCGTACCCTGTGGTGGGCTGGCGCCCTGCCCGGGTTTGTTTCCTGCCTTGCGCCCTGTGTTGGCTGGGATTGGCTCCAGCAGACCCCCGTGACCCTGTAGTTAGGATATAGCGGGTTGGATAATTGATGGATGGATAAAATGCCCAGGATGTGTGGAATGCTTTTTGTAACCACTAGATGTCACACTTGTGCAAACGCTGCCTTGTCATTTTTTAGTGTGGCTTCACTAAATAAAGTGATGGCTACTACAGCAGCAGTACAATACATCATCATTATCAATGTGATTGTTCACAATCATTCACATTTTTGACTGCTATGACTAAACGGTGTATTACAGCTAACAATGAAAGCTCAAGCATCACAAGTGCACATGTGTAAACCCTTTTGACTCTGCAGCGGAGTGTGCGAGCGTACGCCACAGGGGCGTACAAACGAAGGAGATGAGCGCAGGAGGTTCTTGTGTATCAGACTCTGTCTTGTTGACTCTTGTCATCCAGGTAACCTGAAGAGACACCTACGAGTTCACAGTGGAGAAAAGCCGTATGTGTGCATGCACTGCCAGCGAGCGTTTGCTGACCCAGGAGCACTTCAGCGTCACGTTCGAATTCACACAGGTGAGGTGTGGGGGGATCTCTTCCATTTGTAGCCTCAGTTGAACAGTGATGTGCAGTCTGATATTCTGGAATGCTGTCCTAAAGCTGACAAACTCTAAACCAGGGGTCTCCAACCTTTTTTTCCCCCCCCCGAGAGCTACTTTTACAGAATGAAAATGGCCAAGAGCTACTCATGTTTTCTAACGTTTCTTCTCATAGCTTATTTCAACCCAAACAAACTGAATAAGCTTGCTTTGCCTGAACATTTACAAAATGTTGGTATCCACAACCCACATTTTGCATTAAAACATCACAAAAAATATTTAGTTCATCTGCAAGTGCATTTTGTATGTCTGTATGCATTTTCTAGTGTATCTCACACTATTGAATTAAAACAAAACAATGCAATTCCAAATCCACAGATCTGACTTCTTCATTTGTCATTTTGTCACATGTCACTGTGTCACTTTATTCACAGGCCCAGTCGCAGGTGTGATGTGTTGTTTAGTTAGTCAGATGACTGGCACTGAGGTGTCTGGTGGAGTGGAGCCCCCTTAGGTTCACTCTCCTGTAGTCATTTCAATGTTCGTCTGTCAGTCTTGTTCTGAACTTTGATTTCATGACATTCACGTCAGACTCACAGAGGTATGGAGACCCAAACAGAGCTGCTTGGTGAAGATTCTTCTAGTTATCTGACTCTACTAAGCTCCAGAAATTCTGAAAATGCTGTTGAGACTTTAACTGCATATTATTTTGAAGGTTTACTAATATATAATATATAAAATCCAATGTCTCTCTGTCTGTATGTCTGTCCGCTTTTCACAAAAGAACTACTTCATGTATTTAGATCTGTTTTTTTTCTACAATTTGTTGATTTTGCGATTTCTCTCATTTCACTTTGTATCAGAGTTCGCTTACAGTACTGATCTATAAAAGTGAATCCAAGGAACACGCAGCGGGCCGAGGGGCGGGGCCTTCCTTTGGGGCGTGGTCCTTAACTCCGCCTATCTAGCGAACGAAAGAACAATTGAATTCAACTTTGTTTGATATTTAAAATAAAATGTTACTTAGGTCTTGATGAGTTTGAGTCCGGATATTCTCTTAAGTGTCTGCCACATTGAAAAGATAGATTGCAACTGAGATTGTGGATCGTGATCTGATTTTCTTGGAAAGATCACCCACCCCCTAATTTGACTAATCAAGTTTTCAAATTTATGTAGGACTCATTAACCCTTTGGCCGAACTACCAGTAGCTCGCGAGCGACATGTTGGAGACCCCTGCTCTAATCGTGACTCAGTAGTCCATCATAGTGACGCCCAGATCAGATCCTCAACTCCACTAACACGTTCTGTCTAACTTTAGGGATGATACGCCTGCACCTCAGGGCCCCAAGCTTTAACAATTCTGTTTTGCCAGCAGTCCCAGATTAAACATGTCTAAACTTTTTCTCCAGGAGAGAAGCCGTGCCTCTGCATGATCTGTGGGAAGGGATTCACCCAGGCCAGCTCCTTAATCGCTCATGTCCGACAGCATACGGGGGAGAAGCCCTATGTGTGTGACCGCTGTGGAAAGAGGTGAGGCCAGCATTGGATGTTCATAACTTTATTTGAGGCTGCCCATTCCCTATGGCGTTTTGCACTGTCTGTCTCATTACACATTAAAACTTTCTTCTCGCAGGTTTGTCCAGTCAAGCCAACTAGCCAATCACATCCGCCATCACGATAACATCCGGCCCCACAAGTGCCACGTGTGTAACAAAGCCTTTGTGAATGTTGGAGACCTCTCTAAGCACGTCATCATACATACGGGTAAGTTGACTAATTTCTCCTAACTTTGCTGCCGCCCTGCTTGACCAGTGTGCTGGAGTGGCCAGTATGGATACTATCATGGGCAAAAGTAAAGTCGTATCTTATTTCGTCAGGGTCAGTGAGGGTAATGAAGTAAAACTGTTAGATTTGATGCAAAATAATTTTAAAAAAAACAAGCAGAATCCTGCCCATGTTTTAATTTTTTTTAATCCAATGAGACACAGTTATTATAGTGTGGGATGGGACAAAGTGACCAACTGAAAGAATTGCTGGAGTAAACCGAAACCAACCACTCTTTCATTCATTTCCTTAACTCAGTCCACAAAGAGCTCACTCACCTTTACAGAGTCACCAAACAAGTTAACTTTTTGTGATTTATGAGTTGTGGAGGGGAAATCTGGGTGGCACGGTGGCACAGTGGTAGCGCTGCTGCCTCGCAGTATGGAGACTTCCCGGGTCCTCCCTGCGTGGAGTTTGCATGTTCTCCCCGTGTCTGTGTGGGTTTCCTTCCACAGTCCAAAGACATGCAGGTTAGGTACATTGGCGATCCTAAATTGTCCCCAGTGTGTGCACACATTGCGGTGGGCTGGTGCCCTGCCTGGGGTTTGTTCCTGCCTTGCACCCTGTGCTGGCTGAGATTGGCTCCAGCAGACCCCCGTGACCCTGTGTTAGGATATAGCGGATTGGACGATGACTGACTGGAAGGGAAATCTAGAGGTAACTTACATGGGCAACAGGAGAACATGCAAACTCAAAAGACAGTCCATGCCTGAGTCAGACTCTGAGCAGCAGTCTCTCCATCAACACTAATAAGGTGGATACATGGGCACCGTGAAGGTGAGTGCAAACTAAAGGTGGAAAACCCACTCATGAAGTCGAATAAAGATTAGGAAAAGATTTCTGTGGATGTTGGCAACAACTATGGGCTAATGCATGCTGTTAGGTTGCATGTTAGGCTTCCATAAAGATCAGCGCCACTTGGAATCCAACAAAATTCACACATCACCGCAGATGTTAGTGGTAGTGAGACCAGCTGCGTTGTATGGTTTGGAGACGGTGGAACAGATGAAAAGACAGGAGGCAGAGCTGAAGATGTTACAATTTTCACGTAAAGTTACGAGAGCAGACAGGATTAGGAATGAGTATATTAGAGGGGACAACACAGGTATGACCAAGTGAGAGAGGCGAGATTGAGATGGTTAGGACACGTGCAGAGGAGATATGAGGGGTACATCAGGATAAGGAACCACCAGGCAAGAGGAAAAGAGAAAGGCCAAAGAGGAGGTTTATGGATGTGGCGAGGGAGGACATGAAGGCAGTCAGTGTGGCATGTAATGTAAAAGATGGGAATAGATGGAGACGGATGATCTGCTGTGGAGACCCCTAAATGGGAGCAGCCGACAGAAGAAGACGACGACTACTGATACGTAAAAGCCATAGTCCATCTGCAGCGTTACGTCACGTGGTGTTGTTCCAGCTTAACGTGCTGAAGCCCCTACTCATTTGACATGCATGTTTCTTTTCACTCAGGCGAGAAGCCATATCTGTGTGACAAATGTGGCCGGGGCTTCAACCGTGTCGACAACCTGCGCTCCCATGTTAAGACAGTCCACCAGGGCAAGGCTGGTATGAAGAAGCTGGTCACTAAGTCAGAGGAAGATATGGACAATGACGAAGTCAATATTGTGACAGTAACCACCGATGAAATTGTCACCTTGGCGACTGAGGCACTAGCAGCCAGTGCAGTCACACAGCTCACAGGTAAGAAGGTCTTTTCAGCTTCTCCCATGTTTGGCCCACACCTTGCTGCCGCTCCCAGAATGCCCGAGTGGAGTGTTAACTCTTAATATTTTGTCAAGTGTTACGGGATGGGACTTAGGCAGCAAATTGATTTGCGTGCCATCTGTTTAACTCAAAATGTAGCAGCAGGCCTGGTGCTGAATCAGCCAAGGCGGGCACATGTCACTCCCCTCTTCAGACCACCACTACACTGGCTCTGTGTAGAGGCCCACACTAAGTTCAAATCCTTGATGTCTGCCTACAGAGTAGTGAATGGATCAGCACCTGCCAGGTCTGCCTGTGAATGTCACCTTAGTGTGACATTAAATCTCAGTCCAAATTCTTTTCGTGCGTAGCTCCTAGATGGTGGAACGAGCTGCCCACCTCCATTTGGGGGGCTCCTTCAGAGTCTTTAAGAAGCATTTCAGGACTCTCTCATTTGGTGACTTTCTGTTTAACTGAGCGGTTAGGTTGTACAATCTAGGAATTATTGCCAACTTGTATTTTATTCTAAGCTCTTGACTTATGGTGTCAATTTTGTAACCTTTTCCTGTAATACTGGGGTGTTGTACCGTGTTAGCCATTACGAATGTAGAGAAAAGTCAAGCAAAATGACACCTTTTATTGGCTAACTAAAAAGATGACAATATGCAAGCTTTTGAGGCAACTCAGGCCCCTTCTGCAGGAAATCTTTTACCTTTTATTACCTTTTCTTGTAATACTTGTTCCCCCAGACTGATGTTACTTGATTATATTGTCCTCTTTTATGAAGTTGCTTTGGATAAAAGCGTCTGCTAAACCAGTGAATGTAAATGTGACTTGTTTTCCAGTCCTTCCTGTAGCAGCAGCAGTGTCAGCCGATGAAACAGAGGCATTGAAGGCCGAGATCACGAAGGCGGTGGAGAAGGTACAGGAGGCAGGTGAGGGGATCATTTATATTAAAACATCTGTGGGGCGTTGGTCCGTCAGGCTGCCTTTGTTTGGTACAGCGGCTTTCAAGACAAGTGTCATGTCGATGTGCTTTGTGTGAGTACAACTTGGATCAGGCCCGGCTACTTAGTCCACTCGGAGCCCTGTCAGTTTACTCGACGTGCTCGGGGTCACACTGTCACGCATGCCCACCCGTGGGGCACATTCTTCTATGCACAGGTTGTGAGTTCATTTCAGTTGAATGTATTTTTGTGTAGCGCTCTTCAGTGAGCACAGGCTCGGCCTTTTAACACGAATCTTCACATAATGTACGCATTCAAAGGAACAGATAAAGTTAATCGCAGTAAAACAGGAATCTAAAACTGATTAGTATAAATGGACCGAATAGCATGAATTTTGAAAATTTTGAAAAAGTATGAAATTATGTGAATTTCCCCGTGGGATTAATAAAGTATCTATCTATCTAGTAATAATAATAATAATTAGCCAACCCGCGGCGTAGCATACACCGCATAATTATGTATTGATGGGTGAACACTTCCTGAAAGACACAGTTGTCCAAATGGGGTGGGTTTGAGGATACGACTGTAGGTGAATGAAAGGATGGAACTCTGGAGAGGGCAACATATAATTGTCCATGACTGACAATTGGAGCGATTCACATCCGCGACAAACAAACTGTTTTACACGCTGCATACAGCGATTCACATCCGCGACAAACATGCCTCTTCTTAGATGGTCCTGCCGCGTCTACCCTCGCTTTCGAAGCATACACGCTGCCTGTCATGTGCCCACTCGCAAGAGAAACTCACAGAGACCCGCCCCCCAACTCTAAGACCATGGGATTCCTCTCGCAAACTGTTTTACACGCTGCATACAGCGATTCACATCCGCGACAAACAAACTGTTTTACACACTGCATACAGCGATTCACATCCGCGACAAACAAACTGTTTTACACACTGCATACAGCGATTCACATCCGCAACAAACAAACTGTTTTACACGCTGCATACAGCGATTCACATCCGTGACAAACTGTTTTACACACTGCATACAGCGATTCACATCCGCAACAAACAAACTGTTTTACACGCTGCATACAGCGATTCACATCCACGACAAACATGCCTCTTCTTAGATGGTCCTGCCGCGTCTACCCTCGCTTTCGAAGCATACACACTGCCTGGTCATGTGCCCGCTTGCAAGAGCAACTCACAGAGACCTGCCCACCAACTCTAAGACCATGGTCAGCTTTGCAAACATACTCCACCGGAACCAAAAGACTTTGGTTACCTGGTTGGCTGACCGGCGGGTCATGAGAATAACGCTGCCGGATTGCCAGTCGGCATCGTTTATGGTCGGAATTACAGCGGTATGTGATCGTCTTCGAACCTCCAACTTTCGTTCTTGATTAATGAAAACATTCTTGGCAAATGCTTTTGCTCTCGTGCGAATTGTTGGTGGACGGGGCTCTGTCGTATGTGTGCCATGGAGACGAAAGCGACTTACGCGGTGTTTGTTGCCTGGAGAGAGAGGGTGGATGTGGGCTGGGGAATAAGGAGTATGGTGTGAAATTGTGTAGACAAACGTTTTCCGTGTTCCTGCAGGACTATCTAAGAAGAAGCATGTTTGTCGCGGATGCGAATCGCTGTATGCAGCGTGTAAAACAGTTTGCGATGGTGGACGCGGTTGTGCGTCGTAACCGAAAAGAATAATAAAAAGTCACCATGGCTCAGAGGTGCATGTGGACTGTAGCAGAGACGAACGCGAATGACGCCGTGTTTTGTGAGTTGCTGCGTCCGAGTTGGTGGGCGTGGCTCTGCGAGTTGTCGTCGTATCCAATGATCTTAGAGTTGGTGGGCAGGACTCGCGTGGGTGGGCGTGGCTATGTGAGTTGTCGTATCCCATTTGTTGGGCGTGGCTCTGTCTTGCATGCTCCATGGGTGTCTTGCTCGCTGGCGGCTTAGTGAATTATATATATACTAGTCATTTAGCCTGTTACAATAACGGGCGCTAGTAATAACAGTAGTGCATAAACATTAGTAGGAACAGTCTATATTAAATGGCAAGGGACTTTGACCTCATTCTTTTTGTTGGTCGTATTTTTCTTTCTTTCAGCCTTTCTTTTGTTGATGTCTACTTGCTGAGCTGACCGTTCTTCATGTATTGTGTGTCTTTAATTTTCTGTGACAGTAATACTGTCTTGTACGTCCGCTGGCTTGTACGTCTGTAATATACCTTTAATTTTCTCTGGCGGTAATACAGGCGTGCGCGTCGGTAATATGCCTTTAATCTCCTCTGACAGTAATACTGGCCTGTATGTAGCTATAATATGCGTCACTGTATTGTGTACCTTTAACTTCCTCTCGCAGTAATACTGGTTTGTATTTCTGTAAAACGCCTGTAACTTTCTCTGACAGTAATATCGCGCATCGCACCGTGCCCCGCGCATGCGCAGTTCACCAGAAGACACACACACACAGACACCTGGACGCACAAAGGGATTTTATTAAAGAGGATAGATAATTCTTTACCTTCTTTTCTCACTACTCAAAGCACTTGACAGAGAGAGCAGGGAGCCACTTCCACCACCACCACCAATGTGTAGCATCCACCTGGATGACGCGACGGTAGCCATTTTGTGCCAGTATGCTCATCACTCATTAGCTGTTATGTGGTGAAGGGGTGAGAGGGATAGTCAGCCAGTTAGAGAGGGGGGAGTGATTAAAGGGCCCGGAATGGGTGAGGCTGCGACATCGGGGTACACCCTACTCTTTTACAAAAGATGCCTGCCCAGGGATCCCTACCGGAGCACATGCATGACGATGAAAAGACAGAAATGAACACAGAAACACACACCATGGATCTGTAAAGGGCGGAGTGGTGGCTCGGAGGATGAGGATCTGTGCTGGTATCTGGTAGGCTGCTGGCTCAAATCCCGCTACTGCCAGAAGGGATCCTACTCTGTTGGGCCCTCGAGCAAAGCCCTTAACCTGAAAATTGCTCCAGGGGCGCGGAACAATGGCTGACCCTGTGCTTGGACCTCCAAAGGTCATTTCGTCTCGGGGATTAACAACATATATCACAAAATAAAAGTCGACATGCAGATGAGCATTAAGCCATCTCTGGCCCAATCTGTCGCTCTACAGGGATGTGGCTTGTTTACCTCATTTGTGTTTTTAGTTTCAAATTAAATATTAAAATGCCGTTCAGAGCGTCGATTATGTTCTGGCCTGCGCTTTGAGTGCTCTTTTCTGTCAACTTTGTCAGCAGTCTGGCTTTAAGTAAACACACCATTTGCCAAATAAAAAACAGAAAGCTAAATTGCCAAGCCATGAAACGCTTAGGAAGGAGGCGTTGAGGAACACGGGGTGAATATGGCAGCTCTGCACAGAGGGGGAGGAAATGAACCCAAATTCCAGATGGTTAACAAATAAAAACACATTAAGGTAAAGAGAACTAGAAATCTGTGCCCTGGGCGGGTGTTTGCGTGTTGCCACCTGACTGTCCAGTTCCTCCATTTCTTCTCATTACTCTTTCATTTATTTTTCTTCAGATCCTAATACCCAAATCCTCTATGCCTGCGACTCCTGTGGGGAAAAATTCCTGGATGCCACGAGCCTGGCTCAGCACGTACGCATTCACACTGCCCAGGCGCTGGTCATGTTCCAGGCCGACACAGACTTCTACCAGCAGTACAGTGGCACCACAGCCTGGCAGACCACCGAACATGTCATTCAGGCTGGAGAGCTTCTGTTTCGGACCCGTGAGGGGGAAGCTGGAGCCGAAGGAGTGGGCACCGCAGAGGAAGGAGAGCCCGCCGAGATGGAATGTGCCGGACAGACAGAGTAACATCATTGGCATCTGAAGCCACGCTGCCCAGAATCTTGACTTGGAGCCCACTGGACACCCCCCTCTTTTTGTGTTTCCGTCTTCTCAGTAAACCCAACAACAAATGCCAGCCTAAAATCTGCCCGCGCTACTCTTGTGTGCTCGTTACACGGCATGGATTCACTCAAACCCCTATGAAAGAAAGAAAAATAAAAACAGGCCAGGCTTGGCAGTGCCACTCGATTTGGACGCTGGACATTCAAAAGTGAGCCTGCCTGAAGCAGCCAAGCGTGGGCGATCGGGTGGTCCGTCTGCGGTGCATCCTGCTGTCGCATTTCACTCGGCTCGCTTGTGTCAGCAGATGGTGGAGAAATGGATACAATAAATCCTGTGCTTTGGTGGCAGAGAGAAACCCACAGAAACTGTGAATGAAATTGTACCTAAAAAAACAAACGTGCTGCGCTGCTTTTCAAACCGGAAAGATGATTAAAAAAATAAAAATGTACATTTGTAGATTAAAAACTAACTGTAAAGTGCCACGAGTGTGATCCTTACGAAAGGGAACTCTGTGTGTTAATGTATAGAGACAGCAGCCGGCCTTCGCTCTCCGGTCCCCACCCTGCCAATAGACACCCCTTCGAGAGGCACATTCTGGGCACAGCATCCGTAATGCAAATCCACGCCATCTTTTTTGGTTCAGACACAGAAAGCAGAGGTGGGTGATGGTGTGAGGGACCCAATCAGAATTAAGAATCCCATGTTAAGAGTGGTGACCAGCAGGGGTCAGTGCTGGGGGCCGCTGCTGTTTTTAATATTTATAATTTACTTGGATAGGAATATAAAGAACAAGCTGATTAATGTAGCAGATGATACCAAGATAGGTGGACTGGCAGAGAATCGAGAAGCAGTTGAGTCATCACGGAGGGGACTGGATAGAAAACAGGCTTGGGCAGGTTTGTGGACGATGAAATTTAATGTCCGTAAATGTAAAGAATTACACTTGGGAAATAAAAATGTGAGGTTTGAATACACAATGGGTGGTCAGAAAATCGAGAGTCCACCTCATTAGAAGGACTTAGGGAGTCGTAGTGGACTAGCAGCACTAGAAAAGGTTCAGAGAAGAGCAACAAGGCTGATTACAGAGCTACGGTGGACTCGTTACTGTCAACTGCCAGACAGTGTGCAGAAGCCATGAAGAAGGCTAACAGACTGTCAGGTTATATAGCGCCTTGATGTGGGGAGTACAAGTCACAGGAGGTTCTGCTCAAGCTTTATAACACACTGGTGAGGCCTCATCTGGAGTACTGGGTGCAGTTTGGGTCTCCATGGTTGAAGTGTTTCAAATTATGAATTAGTAGGATGGATCGAGACTCATGTCTAGGCTACAAAATGAGCTCAATGCCATTGGAAAACACAAGTGATGTATGGAAATATTTCAATTGTATGATATAAAAAATAGGGAAAATACAGATCATCATAAAATCAAACATTAGTCTTCAGTAAAAAGAAGAAATCCCCTTAATATCCACACCAAGTGGCCACGGCTGTTCCCCTTGTCTAACGTCCTGTAACTGACTGTCACCCTCTTTCATTTTTTTTTTCTTTTTGGCTGGTGGTCACCCACCCTTCTGTTCTACTCTCCCACCTCTGACTGAGGTATTTTATACACTTTGTTGGCTGCTGGATTAATTTGATTATTAGGGATAGCAGGGCACAAGATGAATGCCAAGTGTCAGCTCTTCTGTATTAATCTGCTCTAAGTAACTGGAAAATGAGGGACAGAGAGACAAGGGTGTTGCAGATATGATTCTACTAACGTGCACCTCCTGATGTCACTACTCTCTGTATGGGGTCTCAGGGCTCCGCTTCAAGGGAATAACGGGTACCATAACAGCAGTGACACTCATTTTGATCTCTTGTAGCTTAACGGTTGCGATAGCACCTGTTAAACTAATAGGAATGTGTAGTGGCAGGTCATTAACTAAAAGAGGGCAAGACGTTAATTGCTGGTGTGCTGCTCTTAACAGCCACTCAGACAAGACTGGC
Source organism: Erpetoichthys calabaricus (assembly GCF_900747795.2). NCBI lineage: Eukaryota > Metazoa > Chordata > Cladistia > Polypteriformes > Polypteridae > Erpetoichthys > Erpetoichthys calabaricus. The sequence continues at coordinate 179,233,892 of NC_041401.2, forward strand.
CATGAATGAGATAACCTTGGGACTGATCTTGTGCCACTGTTCACCATGATGGCACTTAGAATGTAGATCATCTCTTAGTGCCTACTGTCACAGTACCACCATACCAGTACCAGTACCACCAGGGAGTCAAGGCCAGACCACTGCAACCGACCCCTACTGTCTACCACACTACGTGTAACTCATGCCATGCATCTGTGGTTCACAATGCAAAGGAAAACTTCCTAATGTTTGTGCAAAGTTTACCCTCAACAAGTTTCCAGCTGTGTCCCTGTGTTCTTGATGAGCTCATGTTAAAGTCTCAGTCTTGATCCACTGCACTAATCCCCTTCATAATTTTAAAACACTTCAGTCAGGTCTCCTCTTCATCTTCTTTTTCTTAAACTGTAAAGGCTCAGCTACTTTAATCTTTCTTCATAACTCATCCCCTGTAGTCCTGGAATCAGCCTCGTCGCTCTTCTCTCAAGTTTTTCTAGAGCTGCTATGTCTCTTTTTTCATAACTCATTAGATAGAGAGATAGACACACACTCACATCTATTATATAGTGCCTTTCATATCTATTTATCTATTATATACATCAATTATATAGCACCTTTCACAGATATCAATTAAATAGTGCTTTTCATATCTAGCTATCTTTTATATATACATATCCATTATATAGTGCCTTACATATCTATATATTATGTATATTTATTATATAGTGCCTTACATATCTATATAATGTATATTTATTATATAGTGCCTTTATATCTAGTTATCTATATATCAATTATATAGTGCCTTTCATAGCTATCAATTATATAGTGCTTTTCAGGTCTACCTATCAGTTATATAGTGCCTTTCATATCTTTATATCTATTATATATAACTAGTATATAATGCCTTTCATATCTAGCTATATATATATATATATATATATATATATTTTCACGGCATTCATAGTCTGTGTCACAATCTGATTGTATGGTGTGCAACCACCCATACAATTAGATTGTGACACAGACTACGAATGCCGTGAATATATATATATATATATATATATATATATATATATATATATATATATATATATATATATAGCTATATGTATAGTATATCCATCCATCCATCCATCATCCAACCCGCTTTATCCTAACTACAGGGTCACGGGGGTCTGCTGGAGCCAATCCCAGCCAACACAGGGCGCAAGGCAGGATATATATATTATATATATCAATTATATAGTACTTTTCATATCTAGCTATTTATTATATCTCTCTATTATATAAAAAAAACCCTTCGCCACGACGAGACTTTTTTGGAAGAGAGATTTTTTTTCAAGTCCCGCAAGACGAGACTTTTGCCTTAAGATTTTTTCAGGTCCCGCCCTCCTCTCAAACATTTTTCAACCACGCCTACGGTCCTCTCAACTCTCATTCGTGTTTTTGTCAGGCACACTTCTTGTGCTCTCAGCTGTTATACATTTTAACGTTTTCCTCACTTTAAGTTCCCAATGAAAGAAGACGTATTATGTCTAGATCTTATTGAAGAATTTCATCAAGAATTTCATCACTTATATGCCTTTCATATCTATCTACACTAACAACGACTGGGCTGGGGTTGTCAAAAATAATCTCGTTTTTAGAAACAAAACAAAAAACATCAAACCATAAAAAATAGTTTTGGGTACATTGTATGTTAGTGATAAAGCACCCCCTACACTCACAAATGCTCAGTGTGGCACACAAGTCATTAAATTCAACAAGGTGATAGATGAAGGTTGCCATCAGCTTCATTCCCATCCACACGTTTTGCTCCCTGGACGAGTCTCAAGCGCTCCATCTAAACTGGCAGAATGGCGAGGTTGACCAATTTGTCGTTCCAGAAGAAGCCCAGTATAATTGAGGGATCTTACTGACAGGTCATTCATTTGGACTTAGAAAGTCACGCTTTGCTTTGGAAAAGAAATAAAATCCGCCAGTCTGCAAATAAACTGACCGCAAAGAGCGGAGCAGTGACGTCACCGGTCCTAGTATGATGAGCGCAGGCGCGCTCTGTGGGCGGGGAGTAGAGTGAAAATCCCAAGAATCATTGCGGCAGTGTGAGCGTGGCCGTGCGTGAAAGCGCTTTGTTGAATAACGTCGCCGCTTCGCTCCGCTGATTTATTTGTACAAAGACGGCAGTTATGTTTCAACGCTCACACATAGTATTTTTTTTTTTGCTATTATAAGATAGAAACAACGTGACTATTCACCCGTACGCCAGGTCTCTGCTTGTGCCGCCCACGTAGTGTTCATGTTTGTTCTCATGCTGAATTTTTCAAGAGTCGCACTCCATCCCCGTTTCCTTTAATCCTGGTAAGCGGCAAAAGACTGTGCGATGACTGAGAGAGAGAGCCCTCCGACAAAGGACACTGACTTGTATTAAACATTATGGGCTACAACATAAATAATCAATTAAAACAAAATCTCAATACGGTACTCTCCATAAAGGTTGGGTCAAAGATACCTCGTTCTCTCGAATTACCCCTCTGCTCCACAGTTCAAAATTACAAATCACGCTGAAACCTATAAAAACACAGCGACTCCATATAGAAATAGGACAAGATGAAGAGGAGGAAGAAGAAGAAGAAACAATTCCGACGTGATTAAAGTGCACATTACACGCTTTCATTTAAGGGATGTGTAGCAATAGAAATGACAACACTTTTTATACATTAAATATAAAGTTACTAATCCCACGCAGAAACATAAAAAAACAAAGTTACTGATTCACAGGACAAATAATACAGCCAATCAATCAATATAATAAAAATAAATTTAACATGAACATTTGGTGAAAATAGTATATTACCTGATAGCAAGTGGCCAGAAAAGACGCCCAGATGCTCTTCTTAAACACCCCGTAGTGGAAGGAGCCTGTGGCTAAAAGTGCTCCAAGACAGCGCCGCCTAGAGGGGATGGGGGGGATTTTTCATGAAGACATTCAGTTGTGCCATCGTCCTCTTTTCCAAAACAGCCTCCAGTGTGTCCAGGGTTGGCCCAGTTATGTAGGAGGCTTTCCTGATAAGTTTATGCAGGTGTTGTACTTATTTTGTGTTCAGGTTGCTTCCCCAGGAGACCAAAGCATAGAACACTACACTGGCTACTATGGACTGGTAAGAACATCTGCAGCAGCCTGCTGCACACATCAAAACAAAACACTGCCAGGTAAGAGGAAAAGAGAAAGGCCAACGAGGAAGTTTATGGATTTGGTGAGGGAGGAGATGAACGCAGTCGGTGAGGCAGAAAATGATGTAAAAGACAGGGTTAGACGGAGATGGATGATCTGTTGTGGAGACCCCTAAATGGGAACAGCCAAAAAAAGAAGATATTGCCTTTTTTGTCATGCATATCACAGCTTTTTGGTTGTACAGTGCAGTATGCGTCAGTTTCATTATCCGTGTCAACGTTTGATGACCAATTCACATTTTCATCACTATCGCTCAATTCAACTAATGGTTCTGCTTCAGTTTGTTCTAAAACTGGCTTGACAGCTTTTTGTTCCTATGCCATTGTGTGTATATTTTAGTTGAAGGCTCCATCCAACTCGTGAATATTGATGAATTACCATAGCGGGGCAGAACACATACAACAATTCAGGATTTTCTTTTCCAGTATTATGTTACTTCACCACAAGAGGGCAGCAGAATATAGTCCTGTGTGTTATTCAGGTTTACACTCCATATCTGATTAAGGTTAACCCTACTCAAGATTAACCATATTTACAAAGGGTTAATGCCAAGGCGGTTAATCATGTAATTCAACAGGTTCTGTGTCCATATTTATTGGGTCACTACCAGAACTCCCATTAGGCCCAATTCCACAGAAAAACGTAACAATTAACAGGGTAGAGTTGAACTAAGAATTTTTTTTTCCCCTTATTTTCTTAATGGGTGAACACACAGGTGTAAATGTCCGAGTGCGATAGACGCCCCGTTTCATTCTAACACAATGTAACACAGATGGAGGACGCAGTAATTTGATGATGAATGACCTGGTTGGACCAGAGCAAAGGTGCCATTTCTGCCGATTCTTATTTATGCTTATCCATTTTCATTCTTAACATTCAGAATGTCTGAGGCTCTCCTAACACAAGTGAAAAATAAAAGACAGTAAAAAATTAAAATGTGTCTCACTTCAGCAAAAAACTTGTGAGTGGTGTGGCGGTCTGGGTCTGTTCCACGATCCCCGGTTGCTTCCAGGGGCCTCTTGAACCCGGAACCACCGATAACGTACACACACAGTCAGCAAGGGCTCGGTGTAAAGTGCTGAAGTGCTTTGATTAAAAATCAAACAGTAAAGTGTCCGACGTGCAGTGCGAAAGTTGTTCTGTAAATAAATAAATAATCCATAAACAAACGTGAGTTGATATTCAAATTGTCCCAAGATAAAAGTGTAAAAAAAACAGCAGAGTCAGCGGGTCCTTGCATTTCTTTATCTTGTGTATCTGAGCCCAGCGCAAATTCCTCTTTCCCGTCTTCCACAACCGGCAGAAACACCAGCATCTGTGGTCATCCCTTCCGACCCCCATCAGAATCTGCCAAAATACTCAGAGCTGAGCGACCTCCAGTCTACCTTCACGCTTTGTGGCCATCTTAGGGATCCTCAAAGGAGGACTCCACCGCCATCGTGGTATATAAACGAAAAGCTGTAAAGTCAGTTTTAGAATAAACTGAAGTTGAGCCATCATGGTGGACCTGGTAATGATCTACCCCTGTAACGCCAATCGTTCCTTCTCCTGCGTGGCAGGTGACCGCTGTGCCTCCTCTTTCTGAAACTGGCTTGGCTCAGGCACCCAATGGTGTGCTCACTTTGTCTCTTGTTTCTTCTCGCTCACGCCTCAATTCTCTCTGAAAACCCCTGTGGGATGCCGGTGTGGCAATCATAGTTACACATGCGTACGTGGATGAGGGACTGCCCACCATCCTCCATTCCTTGTTACCAACGAACGCCCCACCCAAAAACGTAAGAGAATTCTCTATTTATTTATGCCACACACCCGCTATCTCACAAGTGTATCACGCAACGTCGGTACTGGAGGGCCGCAGTGGCTGCAGGTTTTCATTCCAACCCAGTTACTTAATTAGAAACCAATGGTTGACAACATCAGACCTTATTTAATCTTATGGCTTGTTAGTCTGCAATGTTAATTTCTTGTATCATAGATTTTTTCCTTTCCAAGGATACAAAACATATGATTTGGAACTTTAAATGGACCCCCTGTTTGCTTCGCTCGCCCACCCCCTTGACCCCCATGGCCTGCGCTACACGCCAGCCACTTTGTGTCGTGAAGAGGGGGGCTGAACGCACCCCAAGGAGATGCAGTCGCCCCTCCGACACCCCCTCTTAACTGGTGATACAATGGGAAACAAATAGTTTTTGGTTTTTTTTTTACCTCCTCTTTGCTCGATCAACTGCTGCTGCCGCCGTGCCTCGTGATCTGCATCTCACGCAGTGCACTTCTGTCCTATCAACCTATGTCCATATATTTGATCTCTTTTCACTTTTACCCTTTTCATCAATATCGCATTGAATTTTGAATCGTGACAACGCAACGTATAACTGCCCGTGAGAGAATATCGTTTCTTTCTCTCTACACAAAGTCTGACAATCGCATTCACACAAATGAGAAATAACTGAATCGTGTGCGTGCTTGAAATGTTCTCTTGCGGGATTTCACTTTCACCAAACACCAAATCTTTTAATTCTCATGGATATGCCTCTTCATTGAGAAGAAACACTACTTTTTTTTTTCCCTGATGGCAACACGAATTAGATGATTTACAAGTCTCTGATGTAAAGTTTAAATCCAAACAAAATATTCGATCTCTTTTCGCTGTTCTGTTATTTCACTGAGTAATACTTTCCGTTTGTTTGTGACTAATGCGATCTTTACTGTCCTTTTTTTGAGACCTTCAAATTCTCGTACTTCCATTATGTCTAACTTGCTCTGCATATGTATCACGCCAACGTTTTTAGAATTTTAATTCTCGTGGATACGCCTTTTCATTGGGAAGAAACACTACTTTTTTCCCCTGATGGCAACATGAATTAGACGATCTACAAGTCCCTATTAAAAAAAAGTAAAGTTTAAATCCGAACAATATATTCGATCTCTTTTTGCTGTTCTGTTATTTCACCGAGTAATAATTTACATTTCTTTGCGCTAATGCCATCTTTACGATCATTTTTTTTTTGAGACTTTCAAATTTTAGTACTTCCATTATCTCTAACCTGCTCTGCATGTGCATCGCAACGTTTTTCAATTCTTCACAATGTTCTACTTTGTCATCTACTCTTTGTCTTTTATTTCCGGCTCCAGTGTGGTTAAATCTATTGGCACAAAGACTCATCTCGCAGGACGTGAAAGTGTTTCTCTGAGAAAATCACGTCTTGTCTCCTTCCAACTTTCCAAGATTTTTTTTTTTATAATAGAGAGATCATTTTCAGTCTATCATCACATTTTTCTCTTAAGTATTTTATTAAAGCAGATAGTGCCTGATGAATCCACACAGGTGTGAATGGAAACAAGTGGAGAACTGCTGGCTCCTTTGTCATGTGCAGCTTATTGCTGATAAGCGGTCATTAAAAAACACTAAATGCATCCGATTAAGACTGAAATAAGTAATTAAGGGTGGGGAACCTTAACAAGCAAGACCGCAAAAATGAAGCAGAAAAATGTTACTTGAGTAATAAGTGCTTCTTCATCAGCAATAATTGACTTCTCATTAAGAAACTGGGACAGAACAAAAACCTGCAGCCACCGCGACCCTCCTGGACCGACGCTGCCTACCCCAATGGTGACACTTCAAATGAAATAAACTGAAACACACTCCAGTCAGTGAGCCCCCCTGGCTAACAGAGAGTTGTCAGCATGTGGGCACTCTTATCCGTCACAAAGTCAGACCTGACACTTCTACTTTTAGAGTTGTCTGTAATTTGCACCCTCCATACTTTCCTTTCCAAGGTGAAGCGTCGGTCGGTCCCCTCAGGAAGAAGATTTTTGACAGCCAACAGAATTTCCAAAGTTATTTACTAACCTGCTGCCGCCGCTGGTGCTTGTTGTAATCTACGGGGTGCACAGAAATCATCTGGACTTGTGCCTCTGCAAAAACAAAATACTTAGAGTCAACTATCTTTATCACACAAGTTTCAGCCGTTAACATTCTGTATAATAAAATCTTAGCACTTTTTTATTTGATCATCAGTAAATACAGGGTGAGTCAAAATTATGTTAACATTTGAATGGCAGAAACAATTTATTTGCAAAGCATACTTTATATGTGCAAGAGGATTTACAGGAATGTCTCAACCTGTTTGCCATCATATTCAGCACATGGACCATATGTGGCACGTAAACTGTCCACAAAAATTGTATACAAGGAAATAAATAGCAGTACCATTTGTGTTAGCATAATTTTGACTCGCCCTGTATAACGGTGCTGAAATGTAATCACATCAGTTTCTATAATGACATAAAGATGTACAAATAGATAGAAATATACATCAAAGTAGTTCAGGAGTGGACAAATCGGTAGTCTGGACACTCAGGACCACCATGTTTTTAATTGCAGACACCCAAACTACGGATGCATCAAAACCCGACAGACTGCAAGATGTTTCAAATCTTTGGTCCATTCAACGTTTTCCTAACCGACAAAAACTAAAGATCCAATCCAAGTATGATAATCTCAGCCCCGTTGTTTTTGACCCACCGGTAGGACTGAAAGATAATGCAAATAAATAAATAATTTGTTCATTGCTAAAATTAAAGTGCTGTATTTTACCGTTAAAACGTCATATTGATTACCACAATCGCATGTTACAATATTTGTGTTTCTTCCCTCAAAGTAAGCCGCCCCCAGCTTTCTCGATTATCCAGATGCAGTTTTGTACAGTTTGATGGACAGACTGCTATCTGCTAAATGAGAGTGGGGTTTCAACTTTCAAATGATGCCAACTTCCACTTTTTATGTTTCAGACATTTTCTTTTTATACAGATGTTTTTGAATCTGGTAATTATTGGTGTGGTAATTTGGGCACACAGAACAATTTATTAAATTGACATTCTGACAGAGAGAGGTCTGCCCTTCAAATTGATACACAGGCCAGGGGTCGTCAACAATGGATGATGCATGCTATGCATTAATTATTTGAAAACCATATAGGTGAAGAAAAAGAATTGTTTTTTTTGTTCTGCATCCAAATTGTAAAACCTGGCATATTACTTGTAGATATTTCATAATTTCTGGTTATCCCGGACACATTTAGTTTTTTTGGAGCTTTTTCCTAACACTTAATGAAATAAGCATAACATTCAAATTGCATTTTTAGTAAAAACGTTACTGGACTTTTGTAACTTATACTGCAGTAACAGAGTTACAACATACAGTAACTTGCTGTAAAAAATATGAAAGAAAAATGTCTGACTTCTGTTCTGAGGAGTAGAACATGCGTTTTGAGTGAAGGATGATGAAGTAATAGCAAGTGACATCAAAGTAGCCAAAAACATCCACTGAAGAGGCTAAGCTTAAAGGGTTAACTCGGGTGTCACTTTTAAAGGCTGCTGCTTATAGCGCAACAGACTGATTACTTCATACGTGTCGCCTAAAGCCTCCATGCTGTCAGCAACTCAAAATGCAATTCTACTTGTGGCAGCCCATTTGGCAAGCATGTCGATATTCTCCTAGTAAAAGTACGTGGCAGGGTTTGGTGAGGGTCACATACCTAACAGTTTCACTACAGATTGTGAGAGACTCTGCCACTCGAAGAAGAGCTGCTCTGGACCAGGGGTTGCTGACTCCGGCCCTGGAGGACCACCATAGCTGCAGGTTTTCATTCTAACCCTTTTCTTAATCGGTGACTTGTTTGTGCTCCAAATTAACTTCTTTTGAATTCATTTTAATTGAATTGCTCTTGAAGACTCAGACCCCTTAACTGTTCCTTTTTCCTTAATTAGCAGTCAAACAATAATGAGATACAAAATGAGCCAAAACAACTGGTGACCATCATACAATATCTGAAAATAAAGAAAGATGACTGTCTCAGGAATGCTGATCTGCTCAGGTCCCCAAAACATTTTACTAGTGTGCTCTTAGAAAAGAGGAAATCAACAATTTCAGAAATGTCTGCTAATGCACAATGAGAGCAGCAACAGGCCACAGAATTAAAAAAAAACGAGTTTAATTAACGACAAGAATCGGCGCCTAATTAAGCAGCAGGTTGGAATGAAATTGGTTGGAATTTGAAGCCCTGACTTAGTTGGTCTTCTGTTGGCTCACTCACTTCACATTTCATTTCTGTCTGGGTGCAATTTAAGGAAAGAAATTAAGCAAATCAGAGGAACAATGAAGAAATTCAGAACAAATCTTAGAAGTCAATTAAAATTAATTAAGAAGTTAATTAGCAGCACAAACAGGGCATTTATAACAAAAAAGGGTTAGAATGAACACCTGCAGCCATGGTAGTCTTCCAGGACTGGAGTTGAGGACCTCTGCTCTGGAGTGTGTGTGCGTTACGAGTGTAATATTTTCTTAACTGGGTGGCCTACACTACCAGCTTAAAACTTTTAATTTAGTTTTATTTAGTTTTTATGGAAATGCACACAGTTTATTGTCTTAATGTTTCATGAAATCAAAGCATAGAACAAATAAAGAATGGCAAATTAAAAAAAATAAAAATAAGGAATCATTAAGTGTACAATATTTTACTGAATTAATTTAATTTTAAGTAGCCTGCACCTTTTGCTGATATAACAGCCAAACTGTGGTAACCCTTTTGATTCAGAATGCCAGTCACCAACTCGAGAACCCGAGATCATCACACTTCCTCCTCCATGGTTGACAGTTGGTGTCACACACTGAAGGACCATCCATTCACCAACTCGACAGCAAACACACACCTGGAGTGATGAACTGAAGATTTCAAGTTTAGATTCATAAGACTTTCTTTCAGTCTGCAGTAGTCACAGGTATTTCAAGGTCCTATTTTATCCTTTAAGTAATGGCTTTCTTCCTGCCACTCGCCCTGTCAAACCTGCAGCACCCAGTCTCCTCTTCACAGTGGACACTGACATTTGCCTTTGTTGATATGCACTGGTAAGCTGTGCTTGAAGCTGTTGTGATGAGAGCGAGGCGCCTGTGATCACACAGGCTGGTTGTCATCTGATTGGCTTGTGACTTTGGCTCGGCCAGATCTCGTCCTATCAGAGTTTCTTCCAGTTTCTAAGTGCCTTTGGATTGTGTAGGACACCACTGGACTCACCGACACTGATTTGTTTTGTAATTTCTTTAAATGAAAGGCCTACACTTCTAAGGGTAATAATGCTCTCTCTCATTTCATTTGTTAATTGCTGTTTTCTTGCCATTATCACTGAAATATTGTCCAAGTCGTACTTCAGAGGGTGTAGTCTGCTCCAACTCTGCTTTAAGACAAACTGAGTATTTAAGTAATAATAATAATAATAATAATAATAATTCATTACATTTATATCGACAAAAGTTGGGACACCTGTACAAATTGTTTGCTTCAAATTGCAAGGCTTCATTTTTTTTTTTTTTTAATTTTTGCAGAAGACCTGATCTTTTAGTTATTCTCAGCAGAAGGCCCATTCAGAAATGTCCTTTTTCTAGTTTTTGCTAACCTAAACTTTAAATTTAAACTTCTGGCAGTGTATTGCTCACCCATTCACCATTTTAGGTCATTCATTGCATTTCATCTGATTAATTTTGAAGAAAAACTAAGGTGTTCTAAAACTTTTAACAGGTAGTGTACATGATGACAAGATACACAGTAAACATTTATGTATGTCCTCCTTACGCTCTGATGACCCATTGTGTCATATTCAGCCCTTCCATTCATGATTCCAGAACGCACATAACCAGCTTCTCCTTAAAATTCACCATTTTGGACAAATCAGCACTACTGAAGTCATTTTTGCTAGACAGCCCTTGTGACCTGCACAGATGTTGTCAAATATTAGCCAGTCTTACCACTAGGGGGCAATATAGCAGAACTGTGCAGCAAGTCTGTAAAGCAAACAAGAGAAACAAGAATGTTAGCTGTCAAGCAAATGGGGCAGTGAGGGCAAGAATGGCAAATGTTAATTGCATCCTCTCGTTGATTACCACCATATACATCAGGTAATAACTAATGCATAATTTGTTACAGATTACAAAAAAAAATAATGAGAGGACAAGGCAAACAGTTACAATTGACAGGAATCATAATTACAAGTAGATTTATGACAAAAAATACACTTTTCAATTACTGAAATAACTTCTTCAGCAGATTAAATAGAAAGGATATTCTGCAAAGCAGCGAGGACTGCTGTACTACAGTGTACCAAGAAAGCACAAATAAAAGCGGTTCTTTATTTTCAGGCCAAACTAACTTTAGGATTGAAAAGATGAGAAAGCACAGTAACATTAAACTGTTATGATACTAGTCAGCCTGCAAGATCTAACAAATGCTGATGCAGTGCTAAATAGGGTTTACATGGGACACCAGTACTGGAAAAGTACCAAAAACAACACATTTTTAAAATGGTAAGGAACCAGCGTTTCAGGATTTTCAGTACCAGAAGTAAATGTCAGCTTTCCTCTCAATCCCTCTCCAATTCCTTCAACAATTGCTATTGCAGTTGTGGAAAATCATGAATTTTGTAGACCTCACAAAATATAACTACTGTACACACTTTGAGGTGACCTGAACTTCATGGAGGACCCTCTCTCTCACCCTTAGCGCCTTCATGGCTATCAAGCAGTATGTATGGCGGTACAATGACATGGAGCACCAGGTTGGCAAGCAATTGTGCAGCACACCAGGGAGCACTGGAGTAAGATGGACGGGGTTTGGAGTTACTCATTATTTGCTTCGGAACCATTTAGGTGCCGATACCGAAGTCAAAATTTCAGTACCAACCCAACACAAGTGCAGAGTGACTTCATGAAATGTTCAATTTAAAAAGAAAAATGTACAATGATGTAATGATTTTCAACTGACAAAGTTTGAATGACCTAAAATATTCAACAGCTTATTCATCACAGGCGATGGCTTAAATGTTCCAACAATGGTCCGGTCACAAATTTTCAAGGGCTTATACCCTTAGGAAATGGAGATTTAACATTTTGAAAATCAGAGGGTTATACAGTCAACCCTTGATATATGACCGGCCTGACATGCGAACAACTTGGTTTACGACCAAAATTTTTGTTTTGAATTACGACCAACGCCTTGCGTTACGACCCGAATGCAGTCACGTGTATCTGCTTGTGTGATTGTAAACAAACAGTCAAGAGCGTTCATAAGCTTCAGTCAGAGCCCAGATACATGTGTTTGTGGACGTCATTTCGGTCAGTGCAGTGATTTGTATAATTTATTTCGATAATTGCTAAGGAAGGAAGAGAAGGTAACAAAGGTAAAGAAAGCGATCACAATCGAAACAAAGAAGGAAATTGTGCGGAAATATGAGAGTGACGTTCGTGTGACCGATCTCGCTAATATGTACAGCATGTCGAAATCCACCATCTCGACAATTTTACAAAGAAAAGATTTGTATAAGGAGGCTCCTTCCAAACAATAACCACCTTCCATTTCATTCTCCTCCTCCTCCCTTCCTGCAACCCAAAGATGCCAAATTAAATGGTGAGCACAGTATGAAATTGTTGTTTCTGGTAGGCTAGGCACTTTTTCATAATGTTTTGGTTAGTACATTAGAAAAATTATTGGTGTTTTGGTAAATTATGCACATTATACAACCCTTTTTTATTATGAAAAGGTTAAGTGTTGCTGTGGGAGGTTCAGAACACATTATGGGTATTTCCATTATTTCTTATGGGAAAAATAGTCTTGACTTAGAACCAACTTGAGTTACAACCAGCCCTCGCGAACAAATTGAGTTCGTAAGTCAAGGGTCCACTGTACTCCAAACAGATCTTACCTTATGCAGTCATGGAAAAGGTATAAGAGGAGCCCAGAGTGCGTATCTGTTAGTGGTGAGCATCTTATTTTTTTTAATGGAATTCCTAACAGTGAGGAGCATCTTCACAACCTCCAGTTTACCAGAAAGACAGGTTTTATTGCTTTGCACCCTCCACCACCATAACCTATCATCTATGAGGGAGAAGCGAAAGCTTTAGATTCGTCAAAAAATTTCAATCTCTGGTTTTCGACAGATCTCGACATTTTAGGGTCCCCCGATACTGAAAACATCGATATCTCAATGATGGGTGGGTGTGTATGTGTCACAGTTTCCTTAAGGACTGTCTAGATCTAAAACAGCTAGACGGAAAATACCAAACTTGAAAGCCTCGAAACTCAAAGCCTGTTATGAACCAAATCATGCAAGAGAAAGAGGCACACTAGAGGAACCGACAAATACAGTAATTCTGAAACTAATTATAAAATTCTTCTCATTGTAATTACCTATTTTAGGGTCAGAAAGATCAGCATCAGAGCAGTAAATAATTACTGAAATGTTATAGAATAGCTCAGGTAACTTGGTTCTGAGGGCGCAAACCCTACTGATGCTCACATCCAAATTTTTTTCTATTAGCCCAAAAATTGCAGAGTGTGAATCTGCTCTTAAACGTTTAAAATTCATCTTTACTAACATGAGGACCTGTTTAATGGTCCAAGTGTGATAAATGCTAATGCAGCTCTATATGTACAGTAGATCCCCGTCTGTGGTCAACTAAAGGTGTATGACACCCAGTGTGCTTACATGTGCATCAATAACCCAATTATTCACAGAAACCCAATGTCTAAACACGCCATGTGAACCCTTATTACAATTACAACAATCAGGTTACAGGCCTCTGAGAAACCTGATTAACACAGGTACATTTCTCTGTGAATAACCCGATTATGTGACCATGTAAACCCTTAACTGAGTTACTGTAAAGGATTTTGTAATCTGCATGTGTCTGTTGCACTCTGTAGAAGTCTGCAATGCTCTTGTGTACAACAAAACTTGACAAATAAATGTAAGAGTAGAACGTGGAAGGTAACTTTCCATTCCGTATATTAAAAGCTGGGCAGACTACTATATGCATTCACAATTTGTCAATCCCTTTATTCCGTTTCTGTGTTTTGGATCAGATATCTGCAAATTATGGTCTACTTTACACACCAACTTTGCACAAGAAAATTATGGATCAATTAATGCAGGTTACACAAATCTTTAAGTTAGTTCTGCTTATTAATTAAGGTCAATAGTATGATCTTCATATCTGTATAATGACTCATTATTTGTGATTTGATTAAACTTAACCATCTTTAGAGTTAACTAATCAGAACCTTGAAACTGTAGCCTAAAACCCAATATTTTACTGCATTACACTTATAATTTTTATACATACAGAGATGGGCCTTCACATGTATTACACATATAAAAGCCATGGGTCAATTAGTCTGATACGTTAGGCCTAAGGCGGATGTCACACAACACAACTTTCATTTGGAGAGCAGACCACACTCAATGACTGCAGTTGCTGGAATTTCTGCCTTGAAGATGTCAAATTGCACAAACAGATATCACTGGGGATGATGGATTACACAACTTACTCAGCAGAGTTTAACATTTCCATGTGTGCTTCTTCTTTGCGGAGCGGCTTCTCTCTTTATCTACTCTGATATCCAATACACATTTTGCTTGCTCCAAAGTTCGAGACTCTTCTCCGTTTGTGAGGTGTAGAACTAGCTTTGTCTCTTGAAGCCACCATTACTCATCTCTCTTTAAAGAAGTCTAGTGAAACATGCAGACCTCCATTTATATGCATTTCTCCATCTTTGAAATTCTTGCAATCCGTATCCTGTAACTGATGTTTAGCAGAGGTCACTGCTCTTCTGCCTCTTCCTCCTACTATGGTGTTCCTTGGCCCGTCATCGTCTGCTGTGATTTGCTTAATGCTTGGCAGATGTCTCTGGTCCTTTATCTTTCTGCCATGTCATTTTGCCATAATACACCCACAAGTATATGTCAGTTTTCTGCTACCTGAAATATTCTGAATTCTTGAATGTATTAGGTGATAAGTGTTCAATTAAGACCAAGATCAAGGTTCTAGCTCAGTAGTTACTGGGGGACCACCAATCGCATGCCTTTTTCAGTATATGTTGAACTTGCGCTGCACTTATTATGATGATGATGTCCTTCGGCACTGGCATATTAACAGCTGCTGTGATTTGCGTGAGGTTCAACAAATGCTCCTGGTAATCATGTTCTTTCCACCATAACACTGTAAGTCATTCAGACTTTGCCTTAATAAATCCACAAGTGTAGGTCAGTTTGCGGAGGTTGCTACTACCTGAAATGTTCTGAATTTTACGACATATTAGGTGATAAGCTTTTCACCGAGACCAAGTTGTTACACACACACCTCAAATCGCATGCATTTTTCCATTTTTGTTCATCTTGTTTTCTGCATTCCACGCGGTGACGCTCAGCAGACTACGTTGCTCCTCTTCATATAAAGGTGTTCTCCATTACGTCATGGGCCTCTGCAATTTGCATAAGCTGTTGATCCAAGACCAAGCCCATCCCAGCAGTTTGAGTACCTGCATGACAGATATACACACACACAAACACACATATATCCACCATATATCATATACACAGTGGCATGCAAAAGTTTGGAGACCTTTGCTTAACATGACTGTTACTTTGAATAGTTAAGTGAGCATAAGATGAACTGATCACCAATAGGCATAAAGTTAAAGATTACATACAGTATATTTTAAGTAAGATTACATTTTGATTTCTACCATTTACAGATACCAAAAAAAGGGGCCTGAAGCACAAGTTTGGGCACTTAGTAAGACCCCCTTTGGCAAGTTTCATACTGTAGCTTGTAAACACTTTTTGTAGCTAGCTGGGAATCTTTCAGTTCTTACTTGGGGTATTTTTGCCATTTCATCCTTGCAATAAGGCTTCTAATTCTGCAAGATTCTTGGGCCATCTTGCATGCATTGCTCTTTTGAGATCCACCCACAGATCTTCAATGATGTTTAGGTTGAGGTACTCCATTGTATATTCTGGGGTGTGTTTTGGATCATTATCTTGTTGTAGGACCACATCCTCTCTTAAAAAAAAAAAAAAAAAACAACAAACATGGTATGATGTTTGCTTCCAGATTGTGCTGGCATTTATTTGAATCCATTCTTCCCTCTACCAAACGACATGTTCCCTGTGCCACTTGCTGCAACGTAAGTCCAAAGCCCTGATCGATTCACCCACCGATGCTTAATACAGTAGTTGGAGACGTGTTCTTTTCCTGGAATTTGGCACCCATTTTTTTCCCAAACATACTCATGCATATTGTGGCTAAAAAGTTTTATTTTGACTTCATCTGTCCACAGGACTTGTTTCCAAAATGCATCAGGCTTGTTTAGATGTTCATTTGCAAACTTCAGGCACTGAATGTTGTAGCTAGGATGCAGGAAAGACATTCTTCTGTGGACTCTACCATGAAAGTTCTAATAATATTAATAACTAAGGAAACAGCTACCTGGAAACACTTTGCTGTCTTCATGGTAGCCTTCTCCTGCTTTGTGAGCATCAACTCTCAGTTTTCAGAATGCTAGACAGGTACTTAGTGGGGCCCATGGCTGTCAGAATTCATACAACTTTGACATCTGCATCACCTGGTGTTTCCTAACGATGACTGAACAAGCTACAGTCCTAACAAGGTAATGAAGCTCTGAGACCTCAAATATCTTGGGGTTGCCCATACTTTTGCATGGCGCACCCTTCCTTATTTCAATTTAAAATTGTACAAAACAAAAAAATGCATTAATCGTGTATAAAATACTGAAATGTGTCATCTTTAACTTTATGCCTTTTGGTGATCAGCTCATCTTCTGCTCTCTTAATGATTCACAGTAAGCCATTTTAAGCCCAAACTTTTGCATGCCGCTGTATATTATTGATTTAGAAATGGGCTCACCTCAGTTTGTGAGCACTGTACACATTACACTTCCAACTAAGCACTAGCTGAGTGTAAACTCTGGCACACACAGGAGTCATCACTGTGACTAGTATGATTTTGTCATAGCTGTTCACACAACGCCATTTATGACTCCATCACTGTGGATGTCGCAACTGCAGAACTACCAGTCAATGGTGTACACCACCTTTGGTAAGAATATGAAAAATGAAGGCTACATCATAAAATCACTGGATAAGTCATACAATGTGCTGGTGCTTAAGAGGACAGGTACTATTACAAAGCAACAGCAGTTTAAAAGGAAAAAGCACCAAAATGTACTCTGTATACATCAGCAGATTAATACTCAGTATTTGAATACATCAAACAACCCAAAACCACCTCTGAATTAATTCGCTTTAAAAAGTATTAAAAACAGCATGGTATTAAATAATGGAGAAACAACCAAAACCCAAAATGCACTTTTTTTAAAATTAAAAGTATAGTCATGGGCCAATATACAGTGCATCCGGAAAGTATTCACAGCGCATCACTTTTTCCACATTTTGTTATGTTACAGCCTTATTCCAAAATGAATTCATTTTTTTTCCTCAGAATTCTACACACAACACCCCATAATGACAACGTGAAAAAAGTTTACTTGATGTATTTGCAAATTTATTAAAAATAAAAAAACTGAGAAATCCCATGTACATAAGTATTCACAGCCTTTGCTCAATACTTTGTCGATGCACCTTTGGCAGCAATTACAGCCTCAAGTCTTGTTGAATATGATGCCACAAGCTTGGCACACCTATACTTGGCCAGTTTTGCCCATTCCTCTTTGCAGCACCTCTCAAGCTCCATCAGGTTGGTTGGGAAGCGTCGGTGCACAGCCATTTTAAGATCTCTCCAGAGGTGTTCAATCGGATTCAAGTCTGGGCTCTGGCTGGGCCACTCAAGGACATTCACAGAGTTGTCCTGAAGCCACTCCTTTGATATCTTGGCTGTGTGCTTAGGGTCGTTGTCCTGCTGAAAGATGAACCATCGCCCCAGTCTGAGGTCAAGAGCGCTCTGGAGCAGGTTTTCATCCAGGATGTGTCTGTACATTGCTGCAGTCATCTTTCCCTTTATCCTGACTAGTCTCCCAGTCCCTGCCGCTGAAAAACATCCCCACAGCTTGATGCTGCCACCACCATGCTTCACTGTAGGGATGGTATTGGCCTGGTGATGAGCGGTGCCTGGTTTCCTCCAAACGTGACGCCTGGCATTCACACCAAAGAGTTCAATCTTTGTCTCATCAAACCAGAGAATTTTCTTTCTCATGGTCTGAGAGTCCTTCAGGTGCATTTTGGCAAAATCCAGGCGGGCTGCCATGTGCCTTTTACTAAGGAGTGGCTTACGTCTGGCCACTCTACCATACAGGCCTGATTGCTGCAGAGATGGTTGTCCTTCTGGAAGGCTCTCCTCTCTCCACAGTGGACCTCTGACAGAGACACCATTGGGTTCTTTGTCACCTCCCTGACTAAGGCCCTTCTCCCTCGATTGCTCAGTTTAGATGGCCGGCCAGCTCTAGGAAGAGTCCTGGTGGTTTCGAACTTCTTCCACTTACGGATGATGGAGGCCACTGTGCTCATTGGGACCTTCAAAGCAGCAGAAAGTTTTCTGTAACCTTCCCCAGATTTGTGCCTCGAGACAATCCTGTCTCGGAGGTCTACAGACAATTCCTTTGACTTCATGCTTGGTTTGTGCTCTGACATGAACTGTCAACTGTGGGACATTATATAGACAGGTGTGTGCCTTTCCAAATCATGTCCAGTCAACTGAATTTACCACAGGTGGACTCCAATTAAGCTGCAGAAACATCTCAAGGATGATCAGGGGAAACAGGATGCACCTGAGCTCAATTTTGAGCTTCATGGCAAAGGCTGTGAATACTTATGTACATGTGCTTTCTCAGTTTTTTTATTTTTAATAAATTTGCAAAAACCTCAAGTAAACTTTTTTCACGTTGTCATTATGGGGTGTTGTGTGTAGAATTCTGAGGAAAAAAATGAATTTAATCCATTTTGGAATAAGACTAACATAACAAAATGTGGAAAAAGTGACGTGCTGTGAATACTTTCCGGATGCACTGTATGGCCAACCAAGTTAGGGCAATTCGTACTTATGGTCAAGGGCCATAGGAAAACAATACAGTGATAATGTTCTACAAGTTGACAAAACCAGTTGCAGTAATAAATCTTTTGTTAACATTATTTCTTCACAGGGTTTCATATGTCTTCTGACTCTTGGAGGGCCCTTTAAAGTTTGTTTTGATTGGCACTGCTACATGTGGCTTCAGCCCACATCAGCTTTCTTAACTTGGTATAAAAGACTTGCAAAGACCTGGCATGTAGACTAACTTCAGTTTGTGCTACTACGTATCAGCAGTTAAAGTATGCCTACTGGTAACCGATCCCAGACCTCAATTTTCAATTACCTGTACACTTTGTGACCAACATACAGCCAAATGGAGCCATAAGTTGGCATATTAGTGCATAAAGTTTCTATGTTTAATACTGAGAAGCAGTTGTAAAAAGACCCCTGTAAGAGAATTACGGAGGTCCGTTTATTTTTTTGACTAATCAAACACATTATCACAGCTTAAAACACCTAAGCAAGTATGTAGATGAACACCCCTGTAAAGCGTCAGTATAGTTCCAGCTCCACTTTGAACACAACCTATTCTTGCACTCTTCTTTCCCAATTCTGCCAATTTTCTGCATTGCTACACACAGTGCTGACTTTATGATGACAGGTTTGTGTCCACAAAATTGAAATCCACCTAAAATGTGAAGACCTCACTAGTCAATAAAATAAGTTCACTCTCCCATCACTGTTTTAAGATTTCTTTCTGTATTTTTTGTTTTTATTCTGTGTATCAAAATTATAAGTGCCTTCAACATTACCATGAAAGAATCATCAGTCTGAAGTTTTACAAATATTTACACCACAAAACCAATACACAGTTCAAGTTTGTTGGGTTTTTTCCTTTTTTACAAGTTATATGACCAAAAATGTAATACAAGAAAAAAAAACCCACGGAATTCAAAGTTACTATGTACATTTGACTTAGAAAGACACGAGGGGACCAGTTGACCATCTCTGAACAGTATATCCTTGCTGGCTCAGTTTGCTGAGAATTTTCGGTGGTTCTAGGCCTGCAGGTCCCATGATTGTTCTTTCCAATAAACTGCAGACTGTGCAAATTCCAGCTGCCCTCCCACTTGTTAGGCAAGAGTCTACAAGGAAACAAATGGCCAGTGGGTAACTAAGGGCTTTGGGGGGGGGTTGGGGTTTTAGGAAGAAACATTTTTTTCTTTTTTTCCCCTCTGGAAAAAAAAAAAGTTCCATAAATTAACGAGACGTACAGAACAACATCTTTACACTGCAAGGAGGAGGAAAAGGGGGGAAAAAAGAAAAAAAAACTCACTCTGAAGAAGGAAATATGGGGGAAGAAAAAAATAAAGGCAATGTTAAAATGAAGCGCACTTACGGATGAATGACAAATACAAAGTCTAAGTATGAAAATAAGATTCTCTCTGAAAAGACGTTTTGGCACAGTTTAAAAAAAGTCATGTGTGGGTTTTCTTTTTTTCCCCTCTTAGTCCCTTCTTTTTAATGTTTTAAATATTTATAATATTTACAAGGTCCTGTTTCTTCCTCACACCTCATTCCAAATGGAGAGTAGAGGAAGGTAAAACAATAGGGAAAAGAAAAAAAAAATTATATATATATGATGAAGGTCCCTTCAGGGTCTGTAAACTGTACATCCTAAGTTTCTGACGCCAATTCATTGGCCAGAAGGACAAAAGGCAGGAAAGGAACTGAAGAATTAAAAAGAGCAGTAGTGGTGAACAGATTTCTGGTGGCAAGGTTTTCCCATGTCCTGCCTCCATTTTATTGTAAAATCCTGTGTGTGAGGTGTCCTGATAAATCGCTAAATACATAATCTCTCATATGTGTGTACACACACACTTCGACATCCATCTGTACCAGGTCCATGCTTCGCAAATAGTGCAATGGTAGAGCTTATCCTTAACAGGGAGGAAAAAAACAAAAAAACCTTACAATCCAAGAAATGCTTCTTCATCAGAGAGATGCTGTGCGTGAGCAGAGAAACACACAAGCTTGAAAATCCCCACCTATCAGAGGAACAGACTTGCAGTATCCACAAATGTGTAATGTCCATTCTGCACATCCTCCTACAAGATTAAATGCTGGTGGAGGCAGAATGCGCCCTCAGGTGAACCCAGCTTTGAAGCAAGAAGGTGGTCAGGCACTCTCAGACTGAAGCGATAACAATCATTAGATGTGGTGAGATACTTGAAATGCTGGCGAGCAAATCTGGGGCCAGTCGGGACAAGTGGCTTTCAGAAAACTCACAGGGTGGGAAAATCTGCAGAACGTAGGCAGGCTGCATATTTAAAGAAAAGGGAAAAAAAAACCAAAAAAAATTAAAGTAAGCAATTAAAGAACCAAAAAAAAAAACACCAGATTAAATGCCATTAATGTGTCATTCCCTTCCCATTAGAATGCACAGTGAATTCCTAAAGTATGTCAACAGATTGTTTTGATAATTTAGGTGTATATTACTATGCTTTAGATATGAAATGACACTATCGATAACTTCAAGTAAATTAAGCTGCGTGTTAAGCAACAGTTGAAAGGGGAATTGTACTGTTATTTTTGGTACCCTAAAATAGGACAAACAAAATGTAGCACAACTTTGGGAAGTGTAGCATAGTAGGCAAGGCTCAAACCCTGAGGATGTAGATTCAAATCCCACTACTGACACTGCGTGACCTTGAGCAAATCACTTCACCTGCCTGTGTTCCAACTGGAAAAAGAAATGTAACTAATTGTATCCCAAATGTTATAAGTCATCTTGGATACAGGCATGAGCCAAATACAATAATGATAAAAGATATTCATTCCCTGCTTTAACCTCAGTTATATTGGTGTCATTTCATATCCAAAGTGTAGGAATAAGGATCCTAAACAACACACAATTCACCTGTCACATACTTTGAGTTACTTTATAAAACAGATTATTCTCACAGTTATCACTCCAGAAATTACTTCAGTCACATAAACAAACATTAATATAAGAAACAAAGCTGAAGGCTAAAAACCACCAAACTTATTTGATAATTAACGGAAATTCTTGTTTTCGATAATAGACTCAGAGGTACAAAAACAGCAAGAAACACGATAATGATTGAACAGTGTAAATATCTCTTTGTTCCTCCTATCCAGACTTTCTGATGACCAAGCATACTGTGCTGTAATGATATTAGTTATTATGTAAAAGTGTTTACAAAAGATGGTACTGTATAAGCTGATGAAGAATTCTGGGATGCATTTGTAGAAAAGCAGACAAGTAATACTAGCAACTTGAATATCTTTAATGAATTGAAAATGTCCATTAATGGGGTACTATGATGGCCTATATAAGAGCCAAATTTTTGTAGTTTGTATTTACTGCATTTCAGTTATTTTTGTATCTGTGCTCCATCCCAGGTCAAGCAATTTGCAAGCTGCACTATTTAAAAATAAACTGAACTGAATGCAAGCTGGATAATAGAGGGGGCAGGTCTGATTGACGGATAAAAATCTAGATGTACATTAAGAATAGGGCTTAAAGGTAACTTAATAGTGTCTAAAAGACAACTAAGCCTGCCAAAGCATACACACTACCAGTAACAAATAACACAGTGCAAAAAGGAAGAAAGTTACCTACCTGGTTGGAGCCAGGATTAGGGACATTTATAATCCCAGCAGCTTGCTTTGCCTGTAGGTAGCTGATGAAGGCAGCTTTCAAAGACTCTGTCTGATTGAGTACATCTTCCTGGTCTCTCCCACAAGGCAGTGCCAGCAGGAGGCAGTAATCACTTTCAACCTGTGGACAGGTAGCACACAAGAAAGAGGTGGGCATCAGACTGGACTATGCGGGTACCATAAAAAGAAGCTTTCATTTTCATGCCCCAATACAAAGATTTTTAAGTAGAACTTCTCAGTAAAAATCCTGCAGCACTTTAAAGTGGAATTTCTACCTTAAAGTATATTCAATAAACCCAAATCCATTTCAACAAATAATAAATTAATATTTTCCTTTTATTTACTCATTATAACCGAAGTTCACTCTCTGCGGCTTACACTTTCAGGTACTAGGCAGATGCACCATTTTCTAGTTTTATCTACCTCTAAGTACATAGAAACTCAACTCAATTGAATTCAGTATGCCGGGGGTCAAGTCTATCTAGGCAGCAGGTGGTGCCAGCTAGAAAACCACTAGGCATCAACATACTATAGGGAACATACGCATCCCCCAGACTCACTTAAAAATGGAGGGCAATTCAGAAAACAAGGATACCCAAAGGAAAACGAAGCAGATATAAGAAAAATGTGCCAAGTGGGTGGGTATACAATGCAACCCAGCATGCGGAATTCAGGAGGAAGCAGCACTTAGCGCTGCTCCATTGTGCCAACTTTAAGAATAAAATGAGGCAGAGAACTAGAAAATGTAAAGTGACAACTGTGAACAGGAATCTAGCAAGAGACACCAATTAGTAAAGGCTGGTTCTAAAGAGAAGGTTGACTGACTCTAGGTGTTTAACTAAAATGATGCTGACTTAGTTGCAGGAATTCATCTTGCACTGAGTGATTGGTTGAATCTAAATAAGAACAGAAGGTATCCCAGAAGCACGGCTTGAAAAAACATTAGTTTGCATATACTTTTCTGTTTTTAGTGACATATTTGAGAATTTAAAAACACTAAAAACATTAATAGAGCACTGAATTCCAAAAAGAAACAGGGACGCCATTTTAAGATCTCCGTTTGCTCCTACCTGTAGTGATATTTTTGAAGCTCAAATCTCCCAAAAAGGTTTCCTAAACATTTTAAAGACAACTTAATGATCTAGATCAGTGGTTCCCAAACTCAGTCCTGGGGACCCACTGTGGCTGCAGGTTTTTGTTCCAACCTACTTCCGTTTTTCATTGGACTCTTAGGCTAATTAAGTGAGTCATTATTTCAAAGTTTGTGTGTCTTGGAGTCAATGTAGAAATTACAAACTAAGTTTGGTGGATTTGGTAGATGTTTATTAAAATGTATTAAAATTAAAATGTATGGTGAAAATGTTTTTTTTTTTTTTTTTTTTAAGTCGTTAACAGTATTGTCAACCTAATTTTAATTCTGCTTTTCCCGATGTTCTGGTTAGTTAATTGATTATTTACTAATTAGAGGGTCTGACACTGAAGTTGTTGTAGCTTTCATCATTCTGGCTGTCTGCTATGCTGGTTGTTAATTGTAACTATTAGGGTTAAATGAAGGGAGCAAACTACACAGGAAAAGGGAAAAATAATAGGAAAACAACAAAAGAGTTAAGCATTTAAAGCTTTTGAAAAAAACAAATATTTCTAAATGTCTTATAAATGTAAAAACAATACTGTTGTGTTTTTCTTGATGCAGAATAAGAGAAGAGTAAAAAAGACCAGCTAATTAAACGAGATCAGTTGTTATCGATTATTATCACCGACTGTGAATCTGATTGGAACAAAAACCTGCAGCCACAGTGGGTCCACAGGACAGACTCTGGGAACCACTGATCTAGATCAGGGGTTGCCAGCTCTGGTCCTGGAGGACCACCATGACTGCAGGTTTTCATTCTAACCCTTTTTTTTTTTAATGGATGTCCCATTTGTGCCCCGTTGGTTTCTCCAACCAATTTCACTCCAATCAGCCTGTTTAATGAGGTGCTGATTCTTGTCGTTAATTAAACTCATTCTTTAATTCCGTGGCTTGTTGCTGCTCTCGTGGTGCATTAGCAGACATTTCCAAAATTGTTGATTTTCTCTTTCTAGGAGCACTGTTCAAATGTTTTGGGGACCTGAGCAGATCGACATTCCTGTGACCTTCACCTTTCTTTATTTTCAGATATTGTATGATGGACACCAGTTGTTTTGCACCTCATTATTGTTTGGCTGCTAATTAGGGGAAAAAAAACACTGGGGTCTGAGTCTTCAAGAGCAAGTCAATTAAAATTAGTTCAAAAGAAGTTAATTAGCAGCAAAAACAGGTCACTCATTAAGAAAAGGGCTAGAATGAAAACCTGTAGCCATGGTGGTCCTCCAGGACCAGGGTTGGCGACCCCGATCTAGATAAATGATTCATTCCTACTTAGGTGCTGCCACAAACTTTTGCCAAACAGCAGATTTCTGCTCAAACTGAATTCTAAAAAATTAGAAACCTCGCTTTCATCATCCTCTAATTTACATATGTATGAGCAATTTAAGTAGCTTCTCCTGCTCGCCACCACTCATTTTTTTCTGCTACCAGTGGTTAATTCATGCCGGCAAATGAGGTTTTTTTGCATAATTGGCTTTCCTGGTTGGGTATTTCTACATTCAGGTCACCAGTGGTGTGAACTTTCCTTTCTGAATGCAGACAACCACAGTTTATATCGTGATTTAAAAAAAAAAAAAAAAAAAAAAACTGTCAGTATTAAGTCTCTCAATTTTGAGGACTGACAATTATTTCTTTCAATAAAAATATCCACAGATACTGGAATGATAGCTTCTATTGATATCAGTGCTTATATTATTTTCACGTGTCAGTCATTAAAACAAATGACTTACTGTTCTTTAAGTAGTGCCAAACAACTACAAGCTTCAAACTTAAAAAATGGATGTAGCCATGTAAATAAAACTGTTACAAAACATTACAAAAATAAACCGTTACTAAACAAAAAAGTCAATCTGATACAGTTAGGTTATTATAAATGCAAAACAGGTAAAACACAAAAAAATAAGCAATTTACTTAATAGAATTAAACACATTAAATCACTTGCTAAATCAACCTACTAAAACTCCATGAGTACAACAGCAGCAACATTTACTTATACAGCACATTTTCATACAAACAATGTAGCTCAAAGTGCTTTAAGTGGCAACAAAGAGAAAGTTACATAAGGAAAAAAAATTAAAAGAATAAATAACAAAAAAAGGTAAGGTCAGATGACTAAGAGTACAGAAAAAACACATCCGGTTAGGTTGGAGAAAAAACAAAATCTCCAGGGGTTCCAAGGCCAAAAGACAAATTCACCCACCCCCTCTTTCCCTGATACAAGACCAAGGTGAAAGAATACAAGAACATCTTTGAAAGTGTAAGGACCAGAAATGCAATAATAGTTTGCAAACTAAAAATCCTTGTGAAGAAATTCTTCAAGGTGAGGCCATTTCTTTCATTCTTTTCATTATTTTAGGAACATTTGCAAAAAATCCCACCAAGATGGTAGGTGTCAACAGTGACAAGGCAAATTGAAATTAAGTCGGTGGTGTAGAAAACCCGTTTCACAAATGTATATTTACATCTAACTAGCTACTTTTAATCACTTTACAAGATTCACTAAATACAGCAAGGTAAAACAAAAATCACTTCTTACCATCATTCTGCGGGCCACACCCTCCAGCTGAGAGGCTTCCAGTCTCATCCTTTGAGCAATGCGCAATGGAGGCCCCCCCTCAGGTGCTGGAAGAGAACGGTGGGCTAGCACATTGTTCCCTGAAACAAAGTGCAGTTGGACAGCAGCTGTGTCATTCTTCAGGGCTAGTAAGCCTTGCCAGACGATGGGATACTTCTGGAGAGTCATGAAGAAAGTATTGTTACTTTGAATAACCTTGAGATAGAAAAACATGCAGAACTGACTGGAATTTCAACTACATCACATGTTCCTCATGCAATAAATACATCTACAGTCTCCAGAAAAATATTTATACCGAGATGTTTATGATCCTTCAGTTGAGTTATTCTCATATATTCAATCGTATTGAAGATGTAAGATTTTTACAATTTGACTGAATAAAGGGAAGCAGCTGAAAACAAAGCACTAAGCCAAAGTAAAATAAGTAGACTCATCCAGATTGGATTAATTTTAACATCTAAATCCAAATCAACTGATGACACTGAATAAGCAGATTATGTTGTCATTGGCTTGTTTAATGTAAGGAAACTTACTGTTAGTAGCTGCACCATATCAACTGGTCGGTGAGAGTGCTCCTGTTTGCCTAGAGGCTGTGCATCTGCACGAGGTGGTGCGGATGGACTATGCAGAAGCGCTGGTGCCATAGTTGTTGATGTTGATCCAAGAAAAACCTGCTGTTGCTGTGATGGCTGCTTCTGGACAGGAGTTGGTGGTAGATCATGCTTTAGGGAGATTGCAACAGGTGAGGGATAGGAAGGAGAGCTTGCTTCACTCTGCACCCTTTGAAGATGAGTCATGGCAGTCTCTACTGGCACATGTCTCAGGTGGCCTCCATCAGGAACACCGGATCCTTTGGATTCCCCAGATACTTGTGGAGTCTTGCTTTTTACCGGCTGGTTTGGATGTCCATGCTCTCCTTCAGAAAGACCCTAGTGAAAGACAAATATTATACACACTCATTACATACTACAATCACAACAAAACAGAAGTGAATTGATAAGAGTCAATGGTTAAACAGTCTGATTCATCTCTGTCATTTCCTGATTGCTAAGTCCTACAACTAATCTAAAATATGTTTAGTTTTTATTTTCTAAGGATTTACTTGATACATTACTGAATGGGAGTGCAATTCTACTTTACTACATTGTTTTATACACAGATCAGCCACAACATTATAACCACTGACAGGTGAAGTGAATAGAACAACATTGATTATCTCATTACAATGGCACCTTGTCAAGAGATGGGATACATTAGGCAGCAAGAGAACACCGAGTTCTTGAAGGTGATGTGTTGGAAGCATAAAAACTGAGAAAATGTCAGGATTTGAGTGACCTTGACAAGGGACAGATCTTGTGATGGGCAGATGATTGGTCAGAGCACCTCCAAAACAGCATGTTTTGTGGGGTGTTCCTGGTAGGCTACCAAAAGTAGTCTAAGGAAGGAGAACCAGTGAACCAGCTACAAAGTCGTGGGTGCCCATGCTAGGAGAGAAGTCTACTCCATTTGGTCCAACAGAAGAGCCACTGTAGCACAAATTGGTGAAAAATTTAATGCGGGCCATGAGTAAGGTGTGAGAACACACAACAGTGCACCACCACATCTTGCTGTATATTGAGCTGCATAACTACAGACCAGTCAGAGTGCCCATACTTACTTCATCCACTACTAAAAGCACCTACAACGGGCATGTGAGCATCAGAACTGAACCATGGAGCAATGGAAGAAGGTGGCCTGGTCTAATGAATTACATTTTCTTTAAGATCATGTCAATGGCTGATGCATGGGTGCCATTTTATTTACTAGGGAAGAGATGGCAAAATGATGCACGATGGGACAAAGGCAAGCCGGCGAAGGCAGTTTGATGGTCTGGGCAATGTTGAGCTGGGAAACCTTGGGTCCTGGCATTCATATTGCTGTTTCCTTGACATGTACCACATGCCTAAAGGTTGTTGCAGACCATTTACACTCCTTTCTGGCAACAATATTCTCTGAAGTCTGTGGCCTCTTTCAGCAGGATAATGCACCCTGCCAGACTTGTTCAGGAATGAGTTGAGGCAGTGTTGACTTGGCCTCGATATTCTACATCTCAGTGTGATTGAA
The DNA here is from genome assembly GCF_900747795.2 of Erpetoichthys calabaricus. Taxonomy (NCBI): domain Eukaryota; kingdom Metazoa; phylum Chordata; class Cladistia; order Polypteriformes; family Polypteridae; genus Erpetoichthys; species Erpetoichthys calabaricus. Next base: position 179,262,466 of record NC_041401.2, read on the forward strand.
TAGCTATGAAATGTGCTATAAAAACAAGTCTGACCCATAGAGGCCCCACTTCGCAACTCTAGATAGACAGATAGATAGATGGGATAGATAGATACTTTATTAATCCCAAGGCTGCTAATTTCTTGATGCAAGATACCACAGGACACCTTCAGAGGTCTTTTGGAGTCCCATACCTTGAGGGGTCAAAGCTGATTTTGCAGGACGATGGGGAACTACACAGTATTAGGTAGGTGGTTTTAATGTTGTGGCGGATTGGTTTATATTTGTGTTTTGGGCCTTTCTGTCTGAGGTTCAGTCTTCAACAAGTGACATGCATGCTCAATTGGGTTAAGATCAGGTGACTGACTTGGCCATTCAAGAATTTTCCACTTCTTTGCTTTAATAAACTCCTGGGTTGCTTTGGCTGTATGTTTTGGGTCATTGTCCATCTGTATCATGAAACGCCGCCCAATCAATTTGACTGCATTTAGCTGGATTTGAGCAGACAGTATGTCTCTGAACACCTCAGAATTCATTCGGCTGCTTCTGTCCTGTGTCACATCATCAATAAACACGAGTGTCCCAGTGCCACTGGCAGCCATGCACGCCCAAGCCATCACACTGCCTCCACCGTGTTTTACAGATGATGTGGTATGCTTTGGATAATGAGCTGTTCCACGCCTTCTCCATACTTTTTTCTTGCCATCATTCTGGTAGAGGTTGATCTTGGTTTCATCTGTCCAAACAATGTTTTTCCAGAACTGTGCTGGCTTTTTTAGATGTTCTTTAGCAAAGTCCAATCTAGCCTTTCTATTCTTGAGGCTTATGAGTGGCTTGCACCTTGCAGTGCACCCTCTGTTTTTACTTTCATGCAGTCTTCTCTTTATGGTAGCCTTGGATATCGATGTTGATCACTTGGTTGGCTGTTGTGAAGGGGGTTTCTCTTCACCATGGAAATGATTCTGCGATCATCCACCACTGTTGTCTTCCGTGGACGTCCAGGTCTTTTTGTGTTGCTGAGTTCACCAGTGCTTGCTTTCTTTCTCAGGATGTACCAAACTGTAGATTTTGCCACTTGTAATATTGTAGCAATTTCTCGGATTGTTTTTTTCTGTTTTTGCAGCTTAAGGAGGGCTTCTTTCACCTGCATGGAGTGCTCCTTTGACCGCATGTTGTCTGTTCACAGCAAAATCTTCCACATGCGAGCACCACACCTCAAATCAACTCCAGGCCTTTTATCTGCTTAATTGATAATGACATAACGATGGACTTGCCCACACCTGTACATGAAATAGCCTTTGAGTCAATTGTCCAATTACTTTTGAGCCCCAGAAATGAAGGGATTGTGTTAAAAAATGCTTTAGTTGCCTCACATTTTTATACAATCGTCTTGTTCACCCCACTGAATTAAAGCTGAAAGTCTGCACTTCACCTGCATCTGAGTTGTTTCATTTAAAATTCATTGTGGTAATGTACAGAACCAAAATTAGAAAAAAAGTTGTGTCTGTCCAAATATTTATGGACCTAACTATATTACTATTATATAATAATATATACTAGACCAATTAAAATCAGTAGTTATTGCTTCAATACACAAATTACCATGATGCATTCTTTTTTTAAAGATGTTTAATAACGATCAAAAACAAAGAAGCAGTTGCCCCAGTATAAATAACCCTAAGTTCATGTATTTACCATCTCAGCATCCATCCATCCATCCATTTTCCAACCCGCTGAATCCGAACACAGGGTCACGGGGGTCTGCTGGAGCCAATCCCAGCCAACACAGGGCACAAGGCAGGGAACCCATCCTGGGCAGGGTGCCAACCCACCGCAGGACACACACAAACACACCCACACACCAAGCACACACTAGGGCCAATTTAGAATCGCCAATCCACCTAACCAGCATGTCTTTGGACTGTGGGAGGAAACCGGAGCGCCCGGAGGAAACCCACGCAGACACGGGGAGAACATGCAAACTCCACACAGGGAGGGCCTGGGAAGTGAACCCGGGTCCCCAGGTCTCCCAACTGCGAGGCAGCAGCGCTACCCACTGCGCCACCATCTCAGCATTTGAAACTCAAAACAACGTTTCTTAACACTGTAAACAATTTTACCTGTATGCAACTTCTGCTTACCTGTGATGGCGTGATGCTTCTTGGTGGCAAGTTCATCCCAATAGTTGAGGATCCTGGGAACTGTGTGTGGGACAGCTGAAAGTTTCTCATGTCCCGGTAAACTGAAGGATAGTCATGAAAAGAGCCCGAAGAAGAGTGCATTAACTGAACTCCATGTGACACTACAACAGGTTGGGATAGTGGAGGCAGACTAGAAGAGACGCTCATTATCCTTTCATTATGTGGAGACTGTGCCATTTTGACGTCAGCAGGTTTAGGTGTTTCTTTGCCAGGCTGGGGTGTTTTACTAGTAGGTGGAGTCTTGGAAGTAGATTCAGGAGTCCGTGTTTGCCTGCTGTCACTTTGGTGGTGCTCTCCTACAGGATGGTGCATCCTCATGCGAACATCACGGGACAACAGAAGATCCTGTGGAGCCATGCTATACTGAATATGGCTAGGGTGCATGCGGTAATCGGACTGCATTACCATCACATCAGGCTGCAAGGACGATCTGCGAATACCTTGAGGGTAGATCACATCATCATCAGGGTTTAAAGGCTGTAGAACCATGTCCCTTAATCCAGTAGGCTGTGGGGTGCTGGACCTCTGAGGCTGCATACCTGACCGAGGAGAAGACATAGACTCTTTTCGAATGCCATAGGACATACCAGGAAGCGGAGGTGTATTCAATCTGACATCTCCCTGTGACAAATGGCCCATTGTGACAGTCTGTGTGACACTATGAGGGGGCATGATTACGGACTGCTCTGGATGGTGTACATTAGACACATACATCCCACCACCCAAAACCATTGAGGATGCAGTAGTACTGCTGCTAGGCTGGCATACTTTTGGGTACGAAGAAGATGAATGCCCACACGTACGAGGTGAATTTGGTTCTTGTTTAACTCCACTGAGCAGGGGAATAACACGTTCCGTGGGGGTACTAGCACCAGATCCTACATGGTTACCAGTGAGAGATGGATGGTGAGGGCTAAGGCCAGGACTGAGGTTTGAAGGCTGAGCTGGTTTCCCTGCATCTACTTTCAGAGAAACAGGCTCAGTTGCTCCTTTCTTGCTTGAAAGCTGGTGCATCATAGCTAACTGATTATAAACAAGAACTTGTGGGTTGCCCCCAGTGGGTCTCATTATCTTGACAGCAGCAGGAATAATACCAGAATGATAAGCTTGGTCCTGCTTATCTAATGATGCCCCTGAGGCTTCTTGCTTAATGGAAGAGATGACTGGTTGAGTGTTGTAAGGCTGTCCAGTATGTATCCCAACAGAAGGCGATCCGTATCCCGCAGACGTCTGTGAGCTCTTAGGAGCAGGAAAATGGGAAGGCGTTACTGGCTCCTGCTTTACTTGCGATTTTGAGACAGAAGGTTGAAACTCCATGTCTGCGGCACTGGCTGGTGGAATCTGACTAATTTTGGCAGTAACTCTCTGAGGGCCCTCAGTCTTTTGTCCAGAATAACTAAGCACCACCACACCTTGAGAAGTATTCACTCTGAGCCCAGAACCAGAACCAGAACCAGTGCTCACTGGAGCAGTCTCCATCGGTTGGGTTTCCTCACCTGCTACTGCTCCCGTGGTTATCATTTGGTAGCGATTGTTTTCACTTAGGCTAACCCAGTACTTCTGCTTGGGCATGGTCATTGGTGGCCTGTTTCCAAGAGTGATTCTTGGAGGATCATCTGCATCAAAAGGAAGGGACATTCGACTAATAACTGAGGTGGCCTTGGTTGTAACTGCAGAGCTAATCTGTGGGTCATTACAAGGCTGAGTTTCTGTGGTCACTGGAGTCGGCATCTTATCTTCTGTCATTGGAGACTTTTTGGTCTCCACATCCCCTTCAATGACCCGAGGGGCACTGACTGGTTCACTTACTGCATTAGTCAGCACTGTGCTCGATACTCCGCTTGAGGCAGCTGATACATATTTGGGTTCCATAAGGATTTTACGTAATGTGCTAGAACTGGAATCTATATCAGAGGCTTTGGTATCAGGAGGCAAAGGAGGTGGCGGTGCAGGGGCTGCCATAGGACCACCACCTCCTTGAGGAGGAGGAGGAGGAGGAGGAGGGCTAGAAAGAGACCGTTGATCCTCAGAGTGATTCAGCCATTCTGGTGCTGCAGTCTGTGGAGAGGAGGGCAGTTTTGTTGACTGAGGAAGTGGAACTGTCAGTCCAGGTGGGGAAGGGGAAGGAGAGGGAATGACAGGTTCGCCTGAATCACAATGCTTGAACACCCCATGACCTTTGCTCTTCTGGTAAGAGGGTTGTTTTACCTCAGCATCAAACAATATTTTTTTCGCAGATTCAGGAGCACTTTCAGTTTTCCTGATAAACTCTCTATTGTTAGTTGTAACAGGGGGCTTTTGAGTAGCCACAGTGGTCTCCTCGGACATAGGCTCAGTGTATTTTGCAGAGGAGATGGGCTCAGATTCAGACAGGTTTCCATCTGCAACTTCCCCTTTTCTGGTGGTGCTGCCTTTTCGCACTTTGTTTTTTCGAGGTCTTTGCCTGCCTTTTAATTTTCGCTGAGCTTCAGATGGCCCTAGTGCAGGAGGAGACCCTTCTTGCACACTCTCTTCTGCTGAAGGCTCCACATTTTTCACTTCAGGATGAAGGTTTCCCAGTTCAGGATCTGCCACCATCTCATTATTAAACGTTAAGTTTGACTCTGGCTCTATATTTTCAGCACTACTTGGTAAATCTAACTGATCTGAAGGTATAATAGTAGTGTATCCAGTTGAAGCAGAGAAGCCATCTGCATCAGCAGAAATATCTTCAGCTGTTATCGAATCAATGGCAGCTGCCAGTTCTGTTTCACTTGAGGGGTTTGCTCGTTTTACTACTTCATCTCCTTCTGTCTCCTCTGCCATTGGTTGTATCTCTGAATCCTCAGGTGGAGGAACTTTGTAAGTGGGCAAAGTAGGCTCTTCAGTTAACTTAGCAATGTTCTTCACAGCTTGCTCAAGTTCCATCTGACGTGCAAGCAGAGCTGGAGCTGGGTCAGTAGTGGGCTCTGAATCTGACTCCGCCTCCTTTTCTGGGCTTAACTCTGATACCTCTTTGAAAACTGGAATGATACCCTCATCCTTCAAGGAGGCAGGCTTAGTCTTTTTATGCGAGGCTTCTGGGGCTTCCTGTTCCTCCTCACTGGATCGCAGAACTCCTTTCACATCATCCACACTCAAACGTATTTCAAGATTTTTCAAACTCAAAGACTTATCTTCTGTTAAAGTCTTGGTGTTCCTCGTAAGTCTTCCTTTTATTTTAGTATTCTTTTCAACTGATGTGCGCTTTTCCAAAGATGTATCAATTTTTTCCATGTTTTCTGTTGCATTAGTTTCATTGTCTACCTCTTTATCCTTGTCTTCTTTTGGTTTTGCCTCTCCTTCCTTGATGTTATCCCCATCATGAATTTCTTCTTCGGATTTGTTATTTGTGGATTCTTGATCCGGACTCTTGACACTTTCTTCCTCAATGTGCTTGATGTGAATTTCTGGCAGCTTGTTTTCTACTTTACCAGCTTTCCTTCCATGACTCATGGGTGGGGAAGCTTGGCTGGCAGCAGATTTTTGTGACCGAGGCGATCTCCAACCTTCAGGCTTTGGTGTCTCACTCACCTCTTTGCTTTCAGACTCTTCTGGTTCAGACTTAAACTGATCCACCTTCAGGGGAGAGACATCCTCTCCCCTTCTACGAGTTTTGGGTGGTCGACCACGGCGGGGAGTGGTAGGAGTGGTCAAGGTGTCATTTTGTGATTCTTTCTCAACCCCTCTTTTCCGTGTTGTGCGAGGAGACTCTGTAAGATCTTTTACTGTTGGTTGCGGCGGCTCGTCTTCAACAACAGTGGCATAAATAGAACGCACATTACGTCTCCGTCTAGCTCTTACTGGCGGTGTACTGGTCTCATAATTCTCAATGTCTGCTGCATGGCTTGGAGATTTGGAAGTTGCTTTTGAATCTGTAATTGCTTTAGGAGTGTCGCCTCGAGGTGAATATGCACGTTTTAGTTTCTCTCGATCAATACGTTCACTTTTTCGTGTGGCTGGTTTTTCTGTAGCACCTACTGAAACAGACACTATTTGGGCAACAGCAGGTACAGTTTTAGCTCGCTTGTTCTTGGGTTGTTTCCTAGTCGGAAGCACTGGTTCAGTCTCAGCCTCAGGCTCAGGCTCAGCCTCAGCCTCAGCTTCATTGTCAGAAATTTGAGTCTGTACTCCAGACATTTCATCTACCCTTTTTGGTATCTCACTTTCTAGATCTGGCTCTGGCTCCTGAACCTCATCCTTTACTCCCTCAGATTTTTCCTCTGGTTTTGGAGATATATCATCACAAAATACAGGACCCTCAGGTTCCGTACCTGCAGTGTCCTCTGACTGTGAGAAGGAAGCACCAGGAGTAGGTGGCTTTGTGTCCAAGTATGAAGGATGTCTTACAGTCTCTTCTGCTGGGGTTCTTGATTCAGCTGATTCTTCCTTGGATTCAACTTTTGATTCCTTTTCTAAAATTAAAGGTTCTAAAGAATCCACCGTGCACGGAACAGGCATGTGTAGCTCATTATGATGTGGACTACACTTCTGAGATGTTGCTTCAGTTGCTTCATCTTTTACTGCAATAGGCTGAAGCTCCACAACTGGAGTGTCCAATGTTACTTTCTCTTGATGTGGAGGCTCAGTCAGGGCTGGCAAAGTAGGAGTTGGGCTTACAGGTGTGACAGGCTTGATATCAGGCTCTGGAGCTGTATCTTGCGTCTTGGATTGTTCACTTTCATGCCTCTCATTGTGTGCTAATTCAACATCCACCTTCTGTGTTTCACGTGATGGCTGTTCTTTTTCTCTCTCTTTCTGTTGCATCCGTGTGAGCTCCATGAATCGACTATGAAATAGCACAACTGGCTCCTGTAACAAATCACCAGTACCATGAGGGCCCTCAACTGAGGCCTGCCTACCATAATGTCTCCCAACACTCAAATCAGATTCATCATCTTTACGCTCCAGATGCTGTAGTCGGCGGGAATCTTGCTCAAAAATTGAACTATGCAAAAAGCGTGAAGCAAATAATTCTTGTTTCTCCTGCTCTTCTACTTTTGGCTCTTCCTTCTTATCATCCACCTTTCCTTCCGAATCGGTGCGAATCTTTTTCTTTTTCATATACCAAGGAGGAATGGGTCGAGGTGCAGATTCTACTTTCTCTTTGTCTTTGCTATTGCGGAAGCTAGCAAATCTAGAATCACGGTCTAAAAAGGACCAGTTCTCCTCACGAGATGATGACAAAGACTTTGCTCTTTCCAACAATGCCTTGGTATCTGGTGTGATTGTCTGATCTAGTGCAAATGAATAAAATCTGTTTCTTTCCAAAGAACTTGAAAGCTTAAGATCAGAAAGTCTTTCTTCACGATCTCCCAGAAAGTAAGAAAGTCTACCGCTTTCTAGGGAGGTGGAAGGCTTTGGGGAATGCAATTTACTATCTACATCCTCATCAGAGTCAGATGGTACCTCACCAGGTTCTAATTCACGAACAGGCCGCTTGCGGATTACTTTTCGTTTTTCAATGTTACTAGAAAATGGGACATCAAGGGGAAGAGAATCTTGTTTAATGGGACTCTCCCATCTCTGAAGGTCCTCTTCACAGCTTAATACTTTTAATTTATGAAGGTCAGCCGGTTCTCTTCTACCAGCCTCAAAAGGATTGTATTTGATTAAGTCCAGATGAGAGAAAAGCTTTTCCTCTGCTTTAGGAGACTCCTTATGCTCCTTTAAAGAGATTATCCTAGGTGAGTCAGCAGAATCCTCCTCTTCGTGGAAGCCAAAAGGTCTCAAAAGTGATGGGGAGGTCATATTTCTTTCAGAATCTTCACTTAGCTGTCGTGAACTCCTGTAATTTCGGGCTTCTCTTTTTGAGCTTATTTCAAAATCAAATTGCTCCATCTTTTTCCGTTTGCTAGGTGGAGAGTCATCAGTTACATCCTGAGGTGGTTTGCCGACCTCATGAACTAAACTACGCCTTTCAGAATCCTCCACATCTGCCTTAGGGCTATCAAGCTTTTCTTGTTTTGTTGCCTCAACCTCCTGTAGCTGCTGCTGCCGAAGTCTGCGACTCTGTTCCATTTGTTTTCGGTAACTTTGGGAATGGTCAATATCTATTCCCAGTCTATCCTCCCCTTCAATATTTTTATCTAGGCCCAAAGCATGATCACCCAAATCTTCTTGAAAAGCTTGCATTTCCTTATCTGGAAGATCATCTTCAGCTTCAGGCCCATCAGAAAATACCCTTGACAGACTTCCTCTGTGATGCATTTTTACTCCTGCAACTGCAGCTTTTCTAGAAGCAAATTCTAACTGATCTAAGTGTTCCACTGCATGTAACTCCATATTAACACCAAGATCAATACCTACAGAAATGCTTCCTGTCTCTTGTCCTTCTTTAGGACTACAAACAGTCACTAGTCTTTCAGGCTTTGTTTTCCTGTGTTCCCTTTTGTGGAGGTCCTTTCTCTTTCTTTCCCCTTCTCCATCCTTTCCTACAGCATTGCTATCAGAAAGCTTCTTCAAACCCAACCGAATATCTTCATCATCTTGAGAGCACTTTTTCTGCTGTCTATCCGATTTCAAGCTAGAATCTGCAAATCGTCTTTTTCGTGCCTCAAGTCTATCTATATCCATTGAGTTCGTCCCCTCTGTGACAGGTTCGGCTTTAAGGTGCTTCTTGGGCTTCATTTTAGCTTCTTTTTCTACAACTTCAACATGACTGGCCAGAACCTTATCCTTTGTTACTTTTGTCCGAAAAGGTTCCGATTTTGGTAACTCTGCTTTGTTTTGTTCCACTCGCATTAAGGGAGCCTTTGGATCTGGAGGAGGAGGAGGAGGAGGAGGGGGAGGAGGTGGTGGAGGAGATTTTACATTATCATTGTCCACTTTCAACCTTTGTTTCTCCAATGTAAGCGGTTCTAGGACTTTCACCTCTTTTTCTCGTACACGATTCAATACTACACAAGGAAGCAGATCCAGGCGACTCTTACTGGAACCATCTTTGTCTCTAGGCAATGGCTTGACTTTTCCTCGTAAAGCAGCATCTGGACTAGGTTCTCTATCTGGTTCTGGTTCAGTTTCAGAAGAAGCAATACTGGGAGATGGAGCTTTTACTTTCCGGAACTTTATTTTCTCCACTTTTTCTTTTTCACCTTTATCTTTCCTGGCAGCACGCTTCTCTTTTTCCCCTCTTTCAGTTTCAAAGGGCCTATCCTTTTCAGATTTATCATTCTTAACATAGCGGTCTGTTCTTGACTTGTCTGGTTTCTCATAACGTGGTGGAGACAGTGAACTGCAGCTACCGCTGCGCTCAGAAGAGCGACTATAAATGCGGCGTTCTGAATCACTTGGCAATCTTTCCGATGGGGAAGGGGAAGCAGCAGGACTGGAAGTCCGTCTAGGATGACTGGGGCTCTGGCTGCGTTCAATAGTCCTATGACTGTGGTCTCTTTCTCTGTCTGTTTCAAACCGCTCACGTTCTCTTTCTCGCTCACGCTGCAGATAACTGTATTTGCGTATGTCTTGCTCATAAGGGTCTCGGTAGTCTCTGTATTCCCTTGGGTCATCATAGTATCGAGGGTCATAGTAATCTCCTTGGTAGGGATCCCAGTCTGCATAGAACTCTCTGCTGCGAGCAGGATACTCTCTTCGAGGGTCCTCAGCATAAGTGCCAGGTGTTCTAACATTTTCGTAGTAAGCACGCTCTGCGGAATACTCATGGTACGGTTGTCGCCGCTCATCTCTGTAAAGACACAGAATGTTTCAAATTTAAATATATTAAAAATGTAGAAAAACATGTATATAATAGTTAGACTAATGTTACAAAAATCACTCACTTGCAACATTTTTTTTAAGTAAATCTATCCAAAAAAGCACACTTATTATGTTTATGCTCATTTCAAGTATGAGTTTCATTCATAAAAAAACAGATAATACCTTCTTTCTGATAGTATTTCATAAAAGTCTCTGATGTCCTGTCCTGAAGCTTGCATTGAGCGATAGAATGCCATCTGACTTTCTTGGTTTGCAAAATCAACCTAAATAGGAAACAGATGCTCGGCATCAACCAATTCAAATTCTATCAAAGACAATCAACTAATTATGAAATGACCAATGTACCACCTTAGAAGTACTTCTGCTTGACAAGTTTCCCACTGCTTGATAGTTTGTATAATATCTTTTAAAGAACCACATTTGGATGATTTACACAGGAAATTATAAAATGGTAGAAGCATTAAATAGTAATTACATAAAACAAATGCATGAAATAATTAGCAAAATACCTTAGATAATTTCCACCTAATATATTCAAATAACCATGACATTTAGAGAAATATACCTTGATTTTGTTGCCACCAATCTTCCAGCCTTTGGTTTCTTTGACTGCTGCTTGTGCATATTCAATATTGTTGTATAGAATAAGAGCCATCCCCTTCAGTCTGTCGAACACAACCTTAAAAAGAACAAGACTGCATTCAACAAGTATTCCAAACACCAGAAGGCACAAAAAAATTCAAACAAGACTTTCCAGGGCCATTCTCTCACATTTTCCCAAAATTATTCTATTAGTTGCAACCTATTTCTCCAAGTACACAGCAAGACTATCATCATCACAGAGAGGGATTATTGCTCTGTGTCTCATTTTTTTTTGCCTTTATTAATGGAACATGTTGAGTGTTCAGTGGGAGTTGGAAAGTTCAGGATGCAAAGCATAATAAAATAAACAGAATGAACCTACTTTAACCACATGGCCATAACGACAGAAGTGTCTTGTGAGGTATTGCTCTGTAATATTGGAGCCCAGTCCATCCAGCCACACACATGTTGTCGGCATGCTCTTTCCAAAGCCAAGCTGAAGAAAAAAAAATGTAAAGAATATATATAACACATACATACATACACACACACACACAAGCTGTTCTTGTATGTGGTACAATGTATATGACACATGCATAAAATAAATAAGTCGATCTCACACTTATGACCTCATCGCAGCAGAGAGACATTTTTATTTTATTATTTAGCTACTAGTGCTTTTGTGCTTATTAAACTGTTGTAAAATTTAATGTGAAATTAAAAAAAACAATTTTGCAGAAAAGAACAATTTTGTGGAACATTAATAATAATTATCTAAATGTTTAATGAGAGTCAAGTAGTATAAACACCCTCCTTTTCCCTAAGCAGCACTCGTAAAGGGAACCCCATGAAGTCTTTGAACACCCCTGCCCTTCTCTTCAAAAGACTTTTGCTACATCGGCTAAAGCACAGATCTTGTCACAAATTTGTCGTTTGCTCACATATTTTACCACAGAAAAAAACTGAATGCACCCTTTTTGTTCATTATAAAGGAGAGAAAGAATTTTTGATAAAGAGTTACTGAGCAGGGAAAATTAAAAATAACATTCATTCTAAACATGCATAAATATTTAAAAATTCTAATTGCATATTCTTCTCAACATAAACACCCAAAATTGGTGGTGTTTTGTTACACAATCATTTCTAATGGCTTTGAAGTAAAAATCACATGACAGTATATTCTTCATGCAGAGGTTAAAAGCAGAAAAGGTCCAGCAAAAATGTCAATGTTTAGGGAGGTTGTTGCTGTTTTTAAGTTCTTTTAGATATTTATAGAAAGACAATGCTAAATTTTGTTAGCCTAAATTCAAAATTAAGAGTATACAAATAAAAATAATTGCAAAGTTTTACAGAAATAGGTGCAGAGGTTTTTGCATGATGCTCAGACAGAAATTCTCACACACACACACACACACACACACAAACATATATATATATTAGTGAGTGTGTGTTTTTTTTTTTTTTTTATATTCCGTCACAAGCGGGTGCTTGGGGAGAGTGTAGATAAACTATCAGGTTAAGGCAACCAACCACAGTGCTAAGGCAAAAGTGATCGCTAACCAGCACCTCTCTTACACTGCAGACATCAGAACGAGTCCCAGGATGGGCCGTGACATCAACAACCCTGAAGGTCCTGCTCAGGTGCTATTTAAAGATTAAAGACACTGAAACTTGGTGCCCATTTGGACAATGCTTGTTTAATGAATGAAGCTCAATGTTGGAGAAGCTTGTTTCCAGAAGGAAAACACATAGGTACGGGAGATGTCCACTTTATCTCAGGATTTTTTCCCCCATTTTCATTTCATTCCTTTGATTACATGAGGTACACAGCTGGTCCCTAACCCTTTAATAATTACTTTGTTTTTATTTATTAACAGAATTACAATGTATATTTACACATGCATACACACACACACACGTATATTGTATAAGCACATACCTCAAAAAAGTTCTTGATGTAGCACAGTTTAAATATAAAAAAGTACAAAACAGGCATAACAATGGTTACTAAAAATGTCCTAAAGAAAACATGGGGGCGGACTACTATACTATTTAATTCTACAAAAGACTTTTTATTTTTATTTATTTATTTATTTTAAACCATACAGACACAAAACAAATTTTCAACTGGTATCTATGGATTTACACAATTCGAAAATTATAATATCTGAGACAGTTAGTATGAGATAATTACTATGGAGTCAAACCAACATAATAACCTATTCAAAAAACACAGAAGATACCTTGAGTCTGTTGTTTCCCAGGTATTCGCCATCCATCTTCTTGATTGCTTTACAGACACTGGCAATGTCACAGTACTGAAGGAAGGCATACTGAGGAGCACCATTTACCTTCTTAATGTCAATATCCTGACAGACAAAAAAAAAAAAATACAGAACAACTTTACTGCACAAAGCTTTAAAAATGTTCTTCGTTAAAGATACTTTAATTTTGAAAAGTTCTTATAACTGAGTAGGTTCTTTCATAGAAATAAACACAATCCTCTGTACATTTCAGGTTTAGTCTTACTACTGAACATTAAATATAAACAACAAAAAGTCCAAAATATTAAACTCTTTTCAAATCAATTTAGGAAAGCAGATTTCCCGGATTGTATTTGTCTTTCCATTGATACTCACCACAATCTCTCCAAAACGCTGAAAAATGTTGAGCAAATCATGATAACTTGTAGTTTTTTCTAAGTTGCCAATGAATAACGTTCTGGTGGCTTTTGGATGAAATTCATCTATTCTCTCATCCAGCGGCCGAAATTCATTCTCACTCTCAGTCTCTGAAATCATTTGATAAGAAATAAAAATTAAGCACGTCCACTACCTTGCACTTCAAGTTTTACTTTGGATAACATACATGATCAATTTCAAAACTGAAACATTGTACAGTATTATTCAACTATTTTTAAAACTAAATCACAAATATTTACACAGTAAAAGCAAAATAATAAGAAAGAGTAAATTAAATACTTCTACTGTGGGAGAAACAGGTCCAAAAAGTACATAATAGTATATTGGCCAGAAGCCAGCAGTATACACCAAACCTTACACCATTAGACTCCCCCTGCCCCAACCCCCACTCAAGGAAACAAACAGCACTCACCAGGTCCAATCCATGCAGTAACCTCAATCTGCATGCCAAAGAAGAGCTTTCCTTTGGAAGCATTGAGGGCTTTCTCTTGATCCTCTTGCTGTCGAAAAAAGACTAAGCCATATCGCTCTTCTGAGGCACCATGGATCTGTACTGATGTCACTTTCCCATATTTTTTAAACTCATGGAAAAGCCCGTCTTTTAAGCTTGTATCTGTCAGAATAAAAATGAAAATTACATACTGTGTTTTTAAACACATTTTCTAATACAGCCACACAGAAAACACTGAAATTGTACATGTTTAGGTCATTAACATATAAAAATAATTACAGAATCAACATTATGAAGCTAGCCAAGCATCCAAGAGGCTATGGTTTAAAAAAAAAAAAAAAAAAAAAAAGAAAAATCAGAGAATTTACTATATTAAACTGCACTGTTAACATGTTAATATTATAAACCATATGGATATAAATAATATTAGGAGGAAAAGCTTTGTGTTATATTTGCACTAATGATCATTTTCGTGTATGTTAATCTTTCTGAATGTTTTCCAAAAATACACAACTGTGAAAATTCAGAAGACTATACATGCAAGACTCTGATGCACTAATTTTAGCACGTAAGAAATAACAGCAGACTACTGCAGGTTCTAAATTTAGAGAAAGTAGCTACTTTTATAAATGCTTTCATGCTCTGTTTTAAAAGTGCAATAAAACGCTGCACTATGTCTGCTGCTTGCTGACAGAAGCACTTCCTAAGCAGGGCTGACAAGCAATGCACCCAGAAAAGCATTTTTTTTTTTTTTTTTAGCAGTGAAGTACTTTTGATGCTAAGCATATCAAATTAAGACATACAGATCACTGTCTTGAGGATGCAAGTCTGAATGAAATTATTAAAAAGATATCTAGGAAAATTTCACTATGAGAAATGTTTCCTGTTGGAAATAAAAGTCCTTCGTATATAGTATACTCGATGTTTACAGCCCTAATGCTCTTCAGAACAGAAAGATAAAACATGTTGTACTATGAAGTTTAAGGATATTATCTGAGCAACATTCATTGCTTCAGATGTTATTTTTTGCAAGAAAGTTATTTTCCACCAGTGGTTACAATATCAGTTTGCACACACGTTTCTCAAAGAGATGTATACTAAATATAAATAAAACAGTATAGTTGCCACAGGGCTCTTTTAACTAAGACTATGTAAGGAGTAGTCTGCAAACGTGATACAAACAACATGGGAAAGCTAAATATATAAGACTAAGGCCCACTCTTGACACTACACATTGCTAAACACTAACCTGTGGATCTGACAGGAAGATTTTGCACCTTGATGCCAAAACTTTTTCGAGGCTCATCTTTGTCAATGGCTGGAGGTGGTTGAACAGGTGGGGCTGGAACTGCTGCAGACAACACTGAACGAGCCGGTGACTCATCGCTTGAGCTGCTGCTGGAATCACTACTAAAGGAATAGAAGAGAAAGTATGGAGACCATTGTCCTCAGAACATCTTAAAACAAAAAGTGAACAGCAGACATTTTAAAAAGTTCAGTTGTATTTCTGAAAAATGGTTAAGCAATTCTTACACTTTAAGAAGTGAAGTAGTCAACATTTCTAAAAAGAACTTTAAATGAATTTGAATTTCTTAGTTTAACCTATTGGTACAGTTCCTACTACACACTAAAAGGATTCTTTAAGTTTGCAATGTTTACCTACTGATCAATTATTAAGATGAATCCTACATCAGACCAGAAAAAAAATGACAGAAAACTGTTTCCAGAAATACCTGAAAACGTAGCTTGTAAAAGCACAACACCAGTTAAGCTACAGTATAAAGGAAACTCGTCACAGTGAATCACTTGTGTTGGATACAACATACAAGATTAATGTGAAATTCTTATACAACAAACATATCAGACTGATAAAGCAAGGTCATGAAAGTCACAGTACTAAGATTAAGAGAAGGCTTACTGTACTTTCCCTCTCTATTCAATGCAGTCAAATCCACTTACCAAGTGCATGATTTAAATTTTCATAACTTACATGCGCCTGAAAAGTCCAACAATCGTTTGTTTTCACCTTTTAAAATAACAGCTCATCTTTCTAGATGCCAGTCATCTTGGACATAAAACTGCAAAGAACTTTCCATGCAGAAGATGCATTTGAGGTTGTCTTACTAGAGTACGAAAATAAGGTGTACGGATAGCATAGGACCATTAATTTTAAAAAATATCACAAAATAATCACTATGTTTACATCAGCATTTGTAACCAATAAATTTCTATCAGTTACTCAGAAAGACTGTGGCAGTTTGGCAGATAATACCCTAAAATAACTCTGAAGACACAAAAACTTATTTTATAATATAATGAGGAAAAAGCATTCCTCTTAAGGATAACTATTACTACACATGCGAGTAGAGATGCCTACCAAGTAACACAAGGGTTCTGGTCCAGATGATTTATTGAAAACTCCAGTTAGAATAATGCAAATGAGCAAAGAATGGTTTGGTGTAGTAACCTGAGATGAGGAATGGATGAGCCACCCAATACGCAGACCAAATGCCCAAGATTACAGAACCAGAAGGAACAGCTGCACTTGTGCGTTCTGTGTTTCTATATTTTTGAGTTCTCTCCTCAGATTCTTCACCTTTGTTTAGTCTGAACTAAATACATTATAACACTGTGGGTAATACGTTTCAGTTGGAGAAAATAATGCGTCAAAGGTGTGTTCAAACTGACAACCTTCTCCTTAAAATGAAATTAAGTCATCTTTTTCTTAAAAGTGCATAGTGTACTTGTCAGCCACTGGAAACACTACAAATAATAAGCACAAAAATCAACTGTTGCACAATTTTGCACTTGTGTCTGTAGACCTAACATCAAGGTCCATTCACATCTATGCGTAGTTGTGATGTTTCTTCTGCAAAAGCTTAAAACACAGGTAATCTGCAGAACACTAGTATAATAAATTAAAATACATGGCCCCAGTTCACAGGTGAAGGAGCATAGTGTGTTACTAAAAAACCTAATATACTGCACACTTTCCACACAAAGACCCACAAAAACAAACCATCATGAACATTAGTGTGTCTTTTTGACAAAAAAAATGCTCGATGCTGGGAGCCTCCCCTAAATGCAGTACTGTCTGAAGACAGCTCTCTTTCTGCTATTGTCTGCTTCTGACATATCTTTAGGATATTAACTCCCATATCATAACTTGCAAAGCAGGAATTGTACCATAGTAACGCCAAAACACACGTTACAAATATCAACGAGATAGTCACACATGACAAGAAATAATTCCAGTGTTTCAGACTCCCATCTACAGTTCCTGTTCTATGATAGTGATGCACCTAAAATCTGGAATAGCCTACCAATAGGAATTTGCCAGGCTAATACTGTGGAGCACTTCAAAAAAAACTGCTGAAAACACATTATTTTAACATGGCCTTCTCATAATTTCACTGTAATTTAATCCTGATACTCTGTATATCCAATTCATTATAATAACTATCCATGGTAGCTCTAAAATCTGTACTAACCCCTATTCTCTCTTCTGTTTCTTTTTCCAGTGTCCTTTTGGTGGTGGCTTTCGCCACGCCACCATCTACTCAAAGCACCATGATGTTCCAACAGTGAAGAATTAAAAGCCAGAAGTCTGCATGTCCATCATCATCAAGTCCTTCCGTGAGAACCCTAGACACAAGAGGACTATTTCATTTATGTTAGGTAGAATGCCCAGAGGGGACTGGGCGGTCTCATGGCCTGGAAGCCCTGCAGATTTTTTTTTTTTCTCCAGCCGTCTGGAGTTTTTTTTTTTTCTGTCCACCCTGGCCATCGGACCTTACTCTTTTTTTTTTTTATGTTAACTAATATTGTCTTATTTTAATTTCTTATGTTGTTATATATATATTTTTTATTTACTGTTCTTCATTATGTAAAGCACTTTGAGCTACTTTTTTGTATGAAAATGTGCTATATAAATAAATATTATTATTATAATTATTATTATTATAGGAGAGTGAAAAAAGTTACTAGAAAAGTACTTTAAATACCACAACAAAAAAATAAGTTCCAACTTTGCGTTACTGTTTTAGAACTGAAGACATTGCAACTTTAAAAAAAAAAAAGAATATTAAAAAAACAGTAGGCACTCTAAATTCAACTAAACAAAATAAAACCTAAATGAATTTATAATTGGTGTCATTTGCTATTAGGCAGCTTTCCAGCACTGCCAGTTATAAAATTATGCTAACAATTTTGATGTTTTTGAATTTTAAGCTAATTTTGATCATCAACTTAAAATGTAATGATGAAATATTATGAATAGTGTCTAGTAGCAAAGAACATTTTCCTATACAACAGGTTTACTTGTAATTTGTGTGTCATAAAGCAACACTCATATGGCTTAAATGTTCTGAATTTCATTTCCAGTATTCTTTTCTCTATCTGAATTTCAGTTGGCTAGTCCTAGGTTTCTGAATTATATTTTCCTGAAACAATGATTTCCATTATGTTTAATTTAAAAATGTCAACTGTTTTATTATCTGCTCTTGCTGGGATTGATGTGACAGCAGTTGATCATACTTTTTTGGTCTGGGGGTGGAGAGTTTCACATTTAATAGCACACTTTACCTGACAATGATCTTTGGAAATAGTTTTAGTTTGTT
Source organism: Erpetoichthys calabaricus (assembly GCF_900747795.2). Taxonomy (NCBI): domain Eukaryota; kingdom Metazoa; phylum Chordata; class Cladistia; order Polypteriformes; family Polypteridae; genus Erpetoichthys; species Erpetoichthys calabaricus. The sequence continues at coordinate 179,280,734 of NC_041401.2, forward strand.
AATTGTGTAGGCTGTGTCAATAAAAGGTCAACAAAATAAACTAGAACTGATTCATGTGAGACTATTACTTAAGAAAATTACATGTGTAGAAGTATTACTTTCCATTTCATTTTATACTTTTTCTTTTTTGGAGACACTAAAAAGTGAGGAAATAGCCAATATATTGTGATAGTTTTCAGCTCTTCGATCATAATCACAATTCCGTCCCAAAACTATCATTTATTTTTGTATTTTACATAAGCAAAAACCTTTGATACTTTTAAATTCCCACAAAAGGACGCCTTTCCAGATATTTACTTTTGTTCTAAAGACTCCAGATCCCAAACAACATGCACAATAATTAAGAATGTCTTAAATCAAAGAAAAAGAAATTGCCACCTCTCGAATATCTGTAAGAAATATTCACATATGGGCTTATAGGGTCCTTATTCTCACATTCATAGAATAAAGTGAATTTCTTACTTGAATTAGCTAATCAACATGTAATACTTCGTCACTACCAGCAGCATGATTAGCAATCTACCTTAAATCAAGACTTCCGTCTTTTTTACACAAAAGAACTATTAACACAAGTTTTTTTTTTTCCCATATACTTAAAAATCACAGGCGACACCATAAAATGCCATACATTTTTGGGGAACTCACCATTACCCCTTCTATAACAATCTACTGTGTTAGAACCAAAAGTTTGTTTTTTTTTTTTTGGTATGGTTAGTTACTAGTTAAAACTAGTATGTTGCAATGATATTGTCACTAAGTAATTTTAATAATAATGCAAAACTGAGAAATCCAGCTTTGAAAAATACCCACTCCCCTTGTGGTTACTGTCAGTAACGAGCAAATCGGTAACATTATCTCATATATATTTATCTTCTGGTTCGTCCTGCTTCCACTTCAAAACCGGTCCTGCCCACACACAGCCGACACGGCATTTTTCAATTCCTATTCATCATCTTCCATGTCATGCACTATACTGGCCTGCTGAGCATAATACATCCAACAAGTACTCGAGGTGCTGCCACAACGGTAAAGTAGCTTTACCACCTTTGCGGGAGCCACCTGTGTCTTTACAACAGGTTCTTACAACGCATACATCAGAAGCTAAAAATTATCATGAACACATTTGAGAATACAACTCTTCTCTAGCGTTTGCTTCCATGAGTGCACAGATAACTCAACCTCCTGGCCATGGACCATACTGTTTTAAAATGCACGGGCAAATTTATCAACAAATCTCTCCACTATACGCTAACACTTCTACCTCTCCAGGATATGAACAGTTGTATGTTTTTGACACAGCGCAAGCTACTGAAGTATGCTTACAAAATAAAGCATGCAGCGAAAATTTACTTCTCCAGCTAGATTCCATGCTCAGAACAATCAACCTCTTCGCTAAATCATACAAACACATGCATGAAATCGCTCAGTCCAATCCAACAGCATCTGTACGAATGGTTTTCAAGGAAAACCCTAGGCAGGATTTACGAACATACAATGCCCCGACATGTCACATCGATATTGCAGCGATTTTCGTCGGAGAAGATGGCAAACCGCCTGCCGAAAGGGACATTTGCATCTATCCCATAGGCAACTCCTGTAAACAGATTTCCACACTCAATATGAATTACGATCCTATGGTTTACCCACTTTTATTCCGTTACGGAGACATTGGCTGGCACAAAGATTTACAACATGTTTCCGATAAAAGGACCGCCAAGCAAATAAGGCTTACTCAATGCCAATTTTACGCGTACAGATTAGCAATGAGGAATACATTTAGTATTTTGCACTCCAGCGGCAAACTATTCCAACAGTACGTCATAGATGCATATGTTAAAACAGAGGGCGCGTGTCTCAACTACCTCAGATTACATCAACAAGATTTGCGCATGGAACAAAACAAAAGGACTATCAGACTTCAGAAAGCAAACGCTGAAAATAACAATGTACGTGTAGGCAAAATGATCATATTACCATCCACATTTCCAGGAAGTCTAAGATACATGCAACAAAACTATCAGGATGCCATGGCCATAGTACGTAAATTCGGAAAGCCTGACTTATTTATCACTTTCACATGTAATCCTGCTTGGCCGGAAATTCTACATGCACACTGCGTCTTTCAAGAAGTATTTATTTCTTCTTGGCTTCTGAATTCCTTTCTCACCATTTTCCATTCCTGTTCTTCCACCGCCGTATGCTACAGCGGGCATCTGCTAGTAATGGGAATATACCTGTTCACACAAAACAAAAAAGTTTACTCATGTGTTGATCCTGAAATAAATTATGCGGAAATAGCAGACACATAAAACTACCCAGAATCTTCATAATAAAGTCATTACCCAAAACTCAGCTGCTTCACAAGAAGAAAAATAGTCAAAGTTGCAGGTAAGATGCCAAAACCGAATCTTAAGCATTTGTAATGTGATACAACTGAGGTAAGAGAAACTACAAGTCAATCACCAATTTGGAGAGTATAATAGAGTGGCAAGGAGGAAGCCATATTAGGCTACTTAACCCAAAACACCTGCAATGGTGTTCTGAGCCTTTCAATGGTCTCAGTCTGGTTCAGTAGGCCACACAATCAGACTTCAGACTGGACAGTTGTCCAGAAGACAGTCATTGACACCGTTCCTCCACAAGGGGGGAAGCCACAAAATGTCATTGGTAAAGAAGATGGCTGTTCACAGAGTGCTGTATCCAAGCATATTAATGGAAAGTTGAGTGGAAAGAAAAAAATGTGACAGCAGAAAAAGGTGTACAAGCAACAGGGATAACCGCAGTCTTGAGAGGATTGTGAAGCACAACCCATTCAAGAAGTTGGGGGATTCACAAGGAGTGGATTGCGCCTGGAGTCAGTGCTTCAAGAGCCACCACACACAGATATATCTGGGACATGGGCTACAACTGTCACAGCATTCCTTGTGTGAAGCTGCTCCAGAACCAGAGACAACATCAGAAGCGTCTTACCTGGGGGCTATGAGAAAACGGACTGGACTGTTGCTCAGTGGTCCAAAGTCCTCTTTTCAGATGAAAGTAAATTTTGCATTTCACTTGGAAAACAAGGTCCCAGAGTTTGCAGGAAGAGTGGAGAGGCACAGAATCCAAGTTGCTTGAGGCTCAGTGTGAAGTTTCCAAAGTCAGTAATGATTTGGGGAGCCATGTTATCTGCTGGTGTTGGTCCACTGTGTTTTATCAAGTCCAAAGTTAGCACAGCCATCTACCAGGAAATTTTTTGAGGACTTTATGCTTCCCTCTGCTGACAAGATTTATGGAGATGCTGATTTCATTTTCCAGCAGGACTTGTCAAGAGGAAGATGAGAGACACCAGACCCAATAATGCAAACAAGCTGAAGGCCGCTATCAAAGCATCCTGAGCTTCCGTAACACCTCAGCAGTGCCACAGGCTGATCACCTCCATGCCTCGCTGCACTGATGTAGTAATTCATGCAAAAGGAGCCCCGATCAAGTATTGAATGCGTACATGGACATACTGTATTAATTTGTTTTTTTATTAGTCTTAGGAAATATTTTAAATTTCTTAATGAATTTTGAATTTTCATTAACTGTAAGCCATAATCAGCAAATGAAAAGAAACATGCTATAAATATATCACTCGGTGTGTAATGAATCTATATGAGTTTCAGTTTTTGAATTGAATTACTGAAATAAGTTAACTTTTCGATGATATTCTAATTCTAATCTGAGTGAGTACAAACAATGTATACTAAATAAGTGATGACAGGTGATCAAACTGAGTTACAACACAATGATTTATAAAGACCCACCACACTAAAAAGTAAAGCTTTATTGAAAATTAGAAGCTCATAATATAAGAAACTTGACAAACAAGACACTTTTCAGTCTGTCAGTCTCCATTTATCTACATTTTTCAGTTGAGTTCTGAATGTCCTTTAAAGACTATAGTACTGTCTACTATACTACATAGTAACTTATTCCATGCATCTACTATTCTCTGTGATACTTTGATAGCCATGCCTAATTTGACCCTTAACCAACCTGCACCTTTGTTCATGCAACCTTGTTAAAGAATTTACTTTATAGTAGTAGATGCTAGTACCAACTCTGAAAATTCTTTTCATATTTTTAAATATGTCACATTAAATCTCTATTTACTTAATTACATAAAATGCAGATCCTTTAATTTATTCCTTAAAGTTCAAACCCCAGTTAAAGAATTAGTCTAGTACCTCCTTAAAGGAATTTCACAACAGTGGATGCATCTTTCTGTAATATGAAGTCCAAACCTTACACAATCCTGTGGCCTCTCACAGGGACTATACTAATTAAAAGACAGATTTTAACTTGCTTTGAAAAAAAATACAAGTATGTGTTCACACCCTTATTTTAACACTCAGTTTTAAACTTGTCTGCTACAATTAAAAACATACTGTACCTCAGCATGATATTCCACATTGGTCAAACTGTAAGGTATTATTTAAACAAATAACCACTTCAGTTCTTAAGAGAAACAAAAGTTCTGTCTTTTCTTTGTTGTGTAGTAAATGCATATGGAAACATACTAAGGGAAAAGAAATGAGTGAAAAAAGGCATCAAGGCAGTATTGGTCCACATAGACTATATGAACCTGAAACTCCCACCAGCACCAAGCCCCCTTAAAAAAAAAAATTTAGATAATTAGTTGACCAATCACGCCTTATTCAAAAGAATTCTAAAATCAACACTATCTGGGAAGAGAATTTCAAAATCCAGACAATTAAAATACCAACACTTTGGTTTTCCGGTTACTTCCAGTTAAACGTTACATCTTTTAAGTCAGTGCTCCGCAACCTTTTCTCACCTACGACACACCAAAGTTCTTCCTAGAATTCCGCGGCACGTCAAAAGCTAAAATATATAGCAGTGGCGTAGCGGGGGGCTAGGGGGGCCGCTCCGAGCGGCACCTATTTAGGGGCGTCCAAACCACGGTACTTTTCTTTTTTTTTCTGTTCCTTGAGGAGGCGCAAAAAAAAAATTTATTTCAGCTTTGGGGCGTCAAATTTTTCACCGCCCCGGGCAACATGATCTCCAGCTACGCCACTGATATATAGATATTAATTTAATACACAAATTTTACAATAAATTTTCATTTTTTTATTATAAGTATACATTTATTATAAGTATACATACATAAAAACTATATTTACTTTTATGCAATCTTAATAATTATTATAACATAATGACTGATTAATGTAATACCTGCGCTTGTTTCAATGAACACAAAAGTTTTATATTCGGCTCAATATTTGACAGCGCAATCCGAAGTTCTTGGTCAAGATCTTTTAAGCATGACCGCTTATCATTTTTAATTAACACAAGAGTTGTTTGTCTTTTTTGGCGTAACTGGGATGGTTTGAATTTAGATGGCGATTTAGTTTGCTGGGTGCCATTGCCTCGTTTGATAGCTGATCGCCGCAAATGATGCATTGTGGCTTTGGAGCCGTTTCGTCAAAACACCACGAGAATCCATATCGAATGTAGTCTTCGTTGTACTTCCTTTTCGCAATCTTCTTTGTTTTTTTTGCAATACTTGTGCTGAGTTCTTCATCATCTGTACGTGAAGACGAATCTTTTCCACGTAAAAATGTATCCATATTTAAAGGGGTATAAAACTAAATATGAATCACACGAAGAACGTTAACCATACACAATTCAGCAACACAACTAATAGTAATGAATGATAACTACTGTCGCAAGACGAGTGAATGCGACATAGCACGACTAATACGTCGGCTTGAATTGAATCTAGGTGAGGGCACGGAGCGCTCTGCTTATCAAAGCATACTACGGAGTTGTCTGGCGACTACGTAGGACCTACGTCGTAGGAGACAGGCGATGACATTTATTATTTCAGAGAAATGACACACAAAATTATGAAACCTTTAAAAGGCTATTTACGCGAATATTTCATTGCACGTATTCTCGTTGTTGTGTTTCTAAGGAGGACCGTTGAAATATTATTTAGTTAGAAAATTGTCTTATTTGACCGCGTCACACCTGTATCGACTCAAGGCACACCAGTGTGCCGTGGCACAACGGTTGCGGAGCACTGTTTTAAGTGATGTGGAATGTCAGCTGTTGACAGATGCAGGTAATGGGGTCTGTATTGAAGGAGTGACACTTCATAGGAGTGACATAACAAAGGAGTGACATGAACACCGCATTAAAGGAGTGACATTTTATTGGAGTGACATAACAGAAACAAATTATGATTAAAATTTTATTTCAATAATTTTGTTATCTTGCTTCAGCAGAGAGCAGGAACACAACTGAAAGTGCGCTTGCCCAAAAAAAACGTTGTCGCCTCACCTACCACTTGGATGGTTGGTTGGATGGTTGTCACTCCTTTGAAATTTATATCTGAGGTTTCACGCCTTTGTTATGTCACTCCTTTGAATAGGACCGAGGTAATGACATATTCAGTAGGGCTGTTAGATCAAACATTGCTATTCAAATATATTTTTAAAAGGTCTTATTCGAAGACGAATGCTGACATTCCATTGTGAAAGTACAGTTTGTTTTACCCACATTAACTTTGGCAAACTTACAGCTAGACCCCTTCACAATGTAGTTTTTCTTTTTTCTTTTTTGATCCTACAAGTGTACTTGGAGCAGGTTTTTTTTTTGGTGCCCTGAAAGTCTCATTCTACACCTGATTCTGTCTCATTCACTTAGATCTGCGATCCCTGACTGTTTAATCCTAAGACCTTCTCATTAAAGCAAAAGGAAAATAAATTGTCATAATTCTAATTTCCCTTTAATTACAACACTTTAAAATCCCTGCTTTAAAGAACCAAAACAATGCATCCTACAATTAGTCTTCATCTTACACGGCTGCTGGTTTGACACATAGTACCTAAAACAATGAGGTGTAATTCATAATATTCAAGCCACCTTTATTAAAATGCTGCTGCACCTGTAAAAGAGAAAAAAAAAACTGATTGCGCAGACCCTGACTTGATATCATGACAATCCTGTAAGTCACACAGGAGATGCTTTCCAGGTTTAGTCCATAGGAGCTAACAGGCCTTTTATTCTAAATAGCATGATGATAATCTGTACACTGCTGCTGCCCATTACACACCACTAAAATAAAATATTAAGCCCACCTTCAACTTGCATGCATCTTGCATCTCTTTTACTTTGCTCACTATTGGCTTTCTGTCACGATCTTACTTTGCATTGGTGTTGTAGCACTCAGCCGGTGTCCCTGCACTACAAAAGTATTGTGACGTGTTTTTAAATAACAGTTGCCTTAGTAGCACTAAGATTTTTTTTTTTTTTTTTAGCTGTTGGTGTTTGTTCTTCCTGTGTGGCTATTACTGTTATAAAAAAGTATTTAAAAAACACATACAAATGTAAAACTCCCAGAACTTGTAAACTAAGTTCAAATATATTTAAATATTTAGTTATTTTTAATTGGAATATTGAAACACTTGTTTTTTTGTTTTTTACTAATTTGACAACCCTAATAATCTGTATACTATACTTACAGAAAAATAATTTTCAACCCAATAAAGCAAACATGAAGTTAAATTTAAAAAAAAAGTGTTATTTAGGTGTTAAAGTCCAACTATGCTCTGCTTCATTTAGCACAATATGTAAATTGTATTGCACAGAAGCTTAGCCCCTGGGTAGGGGTTTGGTGCGATTGTGAATCATACTCTTCAGCAGTGTGTGAAGTATACAAATCATCACCTTCACTAAAGCATGCATGTTAAAACAAGCTAAAGGACAGTGTAGAAAACTTAAACATTACAAATCTATTGCATCAAAAGCTAAAAGGATAAACTCTGAATAATAGTAAACATTCGAGCATTCCTGAGAAAATTCCAGGTCAGTTTCGTCATATTTGGTGAAGTTGCGTTTCTGTAGATTTTTTGGATTCACAAACAATATTAACAGCAAGTTTTATAATTTATAAAAATTAGCATACTACTATATATTTAGTTTCTTTCTTGTAACTAAAGCATGTAGCGTACGCTGCTCTGGCAACATAAACAACATGTTAGTACTACTAAATGAGGATTTTCTGATAACGATCCCACTCTGAATCAGCCTCTGCCAGTATAGAAATTACTTCTACCAACATAAAATAATTTTTTAATAAAATTAGAACATAAAATTAATCGTATTTTGTTTCAACTGTAATAAAGTGGAGTTTTGGGACTCAAACCATGTATTGTACAAGACAAAACGGGTTGTCTCCAGCCCCCATACCACCCATCGAAGACATGTTAAAATTATTCATTTCTTATCCTGGATTTCTTTGCCAGTATTAGCATATTCATTTACACGCCCAGGTTCCATTATCTGCTGAATCATGATTGATCCGAGCTTATTCATATAGGGGGGTTTAATGCAGATAATTAAGGAATGTGTATGCTAAAAAAAAAATCCATTCATAACATAGGTTTCTAGTCTGCACAGGCAAGGATTAACTGTGACAGGTTGTTCATAAAACCTTAGAGCTTTTCACTTCCAATTTTGGTTTCGTGAAAAATGAAAACATAAACCGGTCCAGACCAAAGGAATGAAACAAAGCAACACAGGTTTAAAAAATACTGAAAGAAGTGACAGGAGGCAGAAAGAGAACAATGGAGGGTGAGCATTCAAAAAGGAACAGAAGTAATACATACAATGCATGAGACACTTGTTGGCTGAGGTAGCCAAGCATGCATTGTTGACATTGAAAATACTCCTTAAAATGGGGGTTTTAAAACCACTATACTGTAATAAAAATATCATCAGATATGTTGCAATTATTATTCATTGTCATTAATGAGAAACTAAACCAGTTTTTCCTGCTCGTTTTTTGTTTTCTGCAAAAACTGTCTTAAAACGAATTGTGTAAGGATGTGTTTAAGAAACAGAAGGATGATCTAGGAAGCGATATGCAAAAACAGATCAGAAAAACACTACAGTACATATGCAGTAACAAAATACTGACATTAGTGAGAAGTAAAACAAAGAGCTATTCTTTGAACTGCACCCCAATTTTTGTCTTTAAAGATGACATTTAAAAAACATTCAATTATATTCAAATGTTGACATTCACTCTGACAGCCATAGTGACCATTTAATACAATGTATTATATTTACATGCCAGACCTACAGTATGGGCACATTTACAAATGTGGCACAGTTTGAATAATAAAACTCACCACAATTAGGTAATACATACACATACACACACTTAAACAAATGTAAAGGTGAAACATACACTTTTATCCAAACAGACTTACGAAAAAGGTCAACATAATTGAGTAAACATTAGTTTGTGGACTGTTTGGGAAATGAGTGTTATGGGACAAGGGTACAAAATTGATCACAAGTGAACAGCTCAAAAACAAAAGACCAAAGTAGTTGCAACTCCTAGATTACAAACTAGCTAATTATATATATATATATATATATATATATATATATATATATATATGCACACGTGTGCATATGTGAGTTGGTGTTTGTATATATTATCTATCTTGATTACTTGTAAGAAGTAAGTTAAGCTTCTGCACTGTACCTAAAAGAAAGAGTGACTCTTAACATTAAAGCTTGCTAAACAGCTATAACGCAACTGTGGCAATGACTTCTTTGCACTCATGGTTGTAGTAGTCTCTGATTCAGTCAGCATACAACACAAAGCAGGGATCCTATTTATAAAAATCTTTGTTTATAAAAATGTTAACAAAGAAAACACATTTCAATATTATATTAATGTTATCAAAAAATCTGAAAATATTGAATTTAGCAGTCATAGATGATACAAACATTACTTTAAATAACATATTAAGCTTATTTTTCCATCACCTTGAAATAAATGATTAGTTGTGATATATGTTTCAAGTCAGTAAGTTAAGCACACTCCATTTCACATCAGCTTTGGCTTATGTTATCTTTGTAAGCAGTCCATTCATTATCTCTGTAGATATTTATGAAAGATTATAACTAGAAAGCACAATCCTCCTTAAGTGTGCTGACAGAGTTTGTAATTTCTGACCAAAGCTGTCATCACAGCAATATACGCAGTGGATTTTCATCCAAAATTCTTTAGCTCGCAAATGCGACACACTGCTCGAGCACTTACATGTTTATATAGCCTAGACATCACGACTTACAAAGTAGCAAAGGCAAAATCATGACCGTTTTGAAAGATCAATATTTAAAAAAAATACACATACAAATTACTGGAAATACATGGTATAGGAGAGGGCTAACAAATCCAATTGACTGCCAAATATCACACAATAGGGCATCTGAAATAGTTTAGTCTCACATCTAATCTTTGCAAGCAATGGGTTAGTCAAGATAGTTCATTACATTACCTAGTAACGCAAGTGCTTATTCCCTAAAAGACATCTGGTTTTCTCCCAAATACGATCACACAAGCAAAGTCACAAATATTTATAATCATTAATTATAAATACATGTACAATACTTAAAAAGGAACAAGGGTGAATATTGACATGGCATCAATCACCAAAAAGTGATCATTCTCATATTCTCTAACATTCAAAAAGCACATGGCCAAACAAAAGTTCCACAAAAGAGATAAGTCTGTAAATGTGTATTGGTGTACTGCAAAGAAAACTAAATTTATGTAAAACTTCTTTTAATAGATATTATCAAATTATTTAAAAATTTCTTTACATCCATTCTTGAAAATTATATAAAGCCAACAGTACTAGTGAAATGCAGATTCTAATAATGTAAAAGAATCCATTCAAATAAAAATAAAATACAGTAATCCCTCCCTATATCGCGCTTCGACTTTCGCGGCTTCACTCTATCGCGGATTTTATATGTAAGCATATTTAAATATATATCGCGGATTTTTTGCTGGTTCGCGGATTTCTGCGGACAATGGGTCTTTTAATTTCTGGTACATGCTTCCTCAGTTGGTTTGCCCAGCTGATTTCATACAAGGGACGCTATTAGCAGATGGCTGAGAAGCTACCCAACCAGAGCACGTATCACGTATTAAATAAAACTGCTCAAATACATTGTGAGCACGGGGGCTGTTCGCACCCCTAGAGGATATGGCCGCTCCTCAAAAAACGCTGAAAGACTACCTTCACATTGCTCCCTTCCTTGCTGGGCTTACTTGTGGTTACTTTGTTGCGCGATATGCTTCCCGCACGGTGCTTCACATACTTAAAAGCTCAAACAGCATGTATTGATTTCTGACTGTTTGCTTTTCTCTCTCTCTCTTGCTCTGACATTCTCTGCTCCTGACGGAGGGGGTGTGAGCAGGGGGCTGTTCCCACCCCTAGAGGATACGGACACTCGTCTAAAAAATGCTGAAAGACTACCTTCACAATGCTCCCTTTCTTGCAGCTGCTTTGTCAAGCAACATGCTTCCCGCACGGTGCTTCGCATACTTAAAAGTCCAAAAAGCACCTATTGATTTCTGGTTGTTTGCTTTTCTTTCTCTCTGACATTCTCTGCTCCTGACGCGCAGTCCTTTGAAGAGGAAGATATGTCTGCATTCTTTTAATTGTGAGACGGAACTGTCATCTCTTGTCTTGTCATGGCACACGTTTAAACTTTTGAAAAAGAAACAAATGTTTGTTTGCAGTGTTTGAATAAAGTTCCTGTCTCTCTACAACCTTCTGTGTTTCTGTGCAAACCTGTGACCCAAGCATGACAATATAAAAATAACCATATAAACATATGGTTTCTACTTCGCGGATTTTCACCTTTCGCGGGGGGTTCTGGAATGTAACCCCAATGATCGAGGAGGGATCACTGTACATAAAAATAATTTTAACCAAAAAAATTTAAGATCACAGATTTAGCTTAATATAAATTTCTATTAAGAAAAAAGTGTACCCAAAAAGATAATTGTAATAGTGCTGTAGACGCAATTTACTCAACTATGCAAACAATTTATAAAAAATATTTAATATACACTTAATTACAAAGCAGTACATGTGGAGAAAAAGTAAAGCAGGTTAAAACATTTCTCTATCCTGATATTCCTGACTTTAATATAAGATTTTAAATTATGATTTAGATGCAACTGAAGCAGCATCTAAACCAAGATCACCTAGATATGGCCAACATTACGACATTTACAGAAAAGGGTCATTAAGTAAGGTAGTAATTTGAAAACACCTGCTCAGTCCTACATACGGTTTCTTGACAAAACAGACTAAATACCTTGTGATATTGTTTGGACATGTGCAGCGGAGAGATGCTGGGTATATTGGGAGAAGGATGCTAAGGATAGAGCTGCCAGGGAAGAGGAAGGCCTAAGCAAAGGTTTATGGATGTGGTGAGAGAGGACATGCAGGTGATGGGTGTAACAGAACAAGATGCAGAGGACAGGAAGATATGGAAGAAGATGATCCACTGTGGCGACCCCTAACGGGAGCAGCCGAAAGAAGAAGAAGATTGTAGACAAATTTAATCCACAATAATATTGTTGAAACCGAAAACACAAACATACCAGGTTTCCACAAGCTAAATAAACAAGCTTGTGTAAAATAGTTAGTTTTAATTATAATTCTGTTTAACAGGGATTTATAAAATTGAGTAGTAAATGTTATCAGCCAGTCTTTCAAATACATTGGATATTTCTACTATTTTAATACTGAATACTGCAGTGGGTTGGCACCCTGCCCAGGATTGTTTCCTGCCTTGTGCCCTGTGTTGGCTGGGATTGGCTCCAGCAGACCCCCGTGACCCTGTGTTCGGATTCAGCGGGTTGGAAAATGGATGGATAATACTAAATAAATGTTTAATTTTTCATTAACAGATTTCCACACATACTTAGCAAAAAAGCCACACTTGCAAGAAAAATCTACTGTACTGTTTTTTCCTGTCAAGACAAGTATAATTTTCTGCAGCTTTAAGACAGTTAACTTAAGATTAAGCGTAAATTAATTTAAGAAATTTCACATACTGTATATGGTCAAAATATAGCTACTATACCCATAGCTTTGGTGGCATAGAAGTGAAAAATGATCATCACTGCCACTTTACAGATCCACTATACTCGATTCAAATCCACCACCTGATTGAATGTTTGCATGGTTTTTTTTTTCCCCCCTGAGTACTCATGTTTTCTTCCAACATTTTCAAAGCCTTGAATGTTTGGTTAAATGTTCTCAAAGTGTGAGTGTGGGTATTCACATGAGTAGACCCTGGTGGCATCATATCCTACAAAGTTCTCATCTTTATTCTAAATTGTACTTTTCAGAGTTTGAATTGAGATTGCAGCTGATGCTACAGTCAAATTTCTTGAAAGTTATCCTGGAGAATTGTGTACGACACTGATTTTAATTTTCTAATTCAGGTTTAAAGACAGTTAGTCCAATGCAGAAATTTTAAAGAAATTACAATTACAAATATCTGTCTAAGTTTAGTCACAAGGCAGCTATGAATTGGCAGCAGTCTGTTTGTCAAATAAAAAGGAGCGAAAATGAATATGTATTCACTAAACAATCCAACTCTGTTTCCTGAAATCCGTGTATTGATTTGAGTGCAAGAATGTAATTCATTCTGTTTTTAGCCTTCAATTTAATAAACTTTGTCAAACTCCAAGGCACAGCTTAAACAGCTGAGATTGTGTGCTGGCTGCGTCTTCAACTCCGGTGGTGCGGTTGTGCCGATCCACTGATTGCCGAATTCCACAGTTGCCTGCTCTTGTCAAGAGTGACTGCAATACGTAGTGGCATACTATTATGGTTGTTGCGAAACTAAAATTTCAAACTTTGATACGATACTAAGAATCAAAATTAAAACCTTTATCAATACCCAATGCAATATACAACTTAATAAAAATGTATTTAAATTGCAATTCTGAGTGCATTAAAATTTTAACATTGATGAAAGCAAACAAATTTTAGTCATTAAATGCAAATACCGCAAGTAGTGTAGTCTTTTGTAAACAGTATAATAAATATATTAAGCATTCAAGCAAACAGAATATTAATGTAGTCCTTTGTCAATAATTGTTCACAAAAGTAACACAAAAAACAGACAACTAACACACTCAAAGGCTTTACATAAATGCAACAATTTTGTGTAAATAAAACATGTCTTGTAACTTAATATTTTCTGCAAAATTTGCAAGAAAGACTACAATGTCAACATGTTCTTCTGTGAGGCATGCTTTTGTTAGATTGTAAATAAGCCCTAACATACTAAATACATGCTGTGAAGCACAGCTGGAAATATAAGAGCACATGGAGGGGAAGAGACAGTGTTTATGCCATCGAGCATTGAAAAGTTATAGCACCTTATATAGTAAATGGCATGAAATCGAATTTAAAAATTGCATTAATAATTAATAACAAAATAATGCAATGTGCTACAGCAAGGGCTTAAGAATCAAGGGAATGACAGAGCTCTAGTGATAAAGAGTGCTGCACCTAAATGAATAGTATAGAATAAATACGACTTGCATGTAAACAATAATGTGACTACAAAAAATATTAACCTGTAGAAAAAAAAAAATTACATCTCTGCTTCAAACAACATTTTACATTTGACTTCTTAATGATTCTGTAATTTAAAAATAAGATCTCTCGTTTTTTTTTTTTATTGGCTCACTTGCAATTCTTGCATGCATGTAGTTTGTGGTTTTCCATCCCTATTTTTTTACCTACAGTGCATCTGGAAAGTTTTCACAGCACATCACTTTTTCCACATTTTGTTATGTTACAGCCTTATTCCAAAATGGATTAAATTCATTTTTTTCCTCAGAATTCTACACACAACACCCCATAATGACAATGTGAAAAAAGTTTGAGATTTTTGCAAATTTATTAAACATAAAAAAATTGAGAAAGCACATGTACACAAGTATTCACAGCCTTTGCCATGAAGCTCAAAATTGAGCTCAGGTGCATCCTGTTTCCCCTGATCACCCTTGAGATGTTTCTGCAGCTTAATTTGAGTCCACTTGTAGTAAATTCAGTTGACTGGACATGATTTGGAAAGGCACACACCTGTCTATATAAGGTCCCACAGTTGACAGTTCATGTCAGAGCACAAACCAAGCATGAAGTCAAAGGAATTATCTATAGACCTCCGAGACAGGATTGTCTCGAGGCACAAATCTGGGGAAGGTTACAAAATAATTTCTGCTGCTTTCAAGGTCCCAATGAGCATAGTGGCCTCCATCATCCATAAGTGGAAGAAGTTCAAAACCACCAGGACTCTTCCTAGAGCTGGCCGGCCATCTAAACTGAGCGATCAGGGGAGAAGGGCCTTAGTCAGGGAGGTGACCAAGAACCAGATGGTCACTCTGTCAGAGCTCCAGAGGTCCTCTGTGGAGACAGGAGAACCTTCCATATGGACAACCATCTCTGCTGCAATCCACCAATCAGCCCTCTATGGTAGAGTGGCCAGATGGAAGCCACTCCTTAGTAAAAGGCACATGGCAGCCTGCCTGGAGTTTGCCAAAAGGCACCTGAAGGACTCCCAGACCATGAGAAAGAAAATTCTCTGGTCTGATGAGACAAAGATTGAACTCTGGTGTGAATGCCAGGCGTCACGTTTGGAGGAAACCAGGCACCACTCATCACCACGCCAATACCATCCCTACACTGAAGCATGGTTGGTGGCAGCATAATGCTGTGGGGATGTTTTTCAGCGGCAGGAACTGGGAGACTAGTCAGGATAAAGGGAAAGATGACTGCAGCAATGTACAGACATATCCTGGATGAAAACCTGCTCCAGAGCACTCTTGACCTCAGACTGGGGTGACGGTTCATCTTTCAGCAGGACAACGACCCTAAGCACACAGCCAAGATATCAAAGGAGTGGCTTCAGGACAACTCTGTGAATGTCCTTGAGTGGCCCAGCCAGAACCCAGACTTGAATCCGATTGAACATCTCTGGAGAGATATTAAAATGGCTGTGCACCGACGCTTCCCATCCAACCTGATGGAGCTTGAGAGGTGCTGCAAAGAGGAATGGGCGAAACTGGCCAAGTATATGTGTGCCAAGCTTGTGGCATCATATTCAAAAAGACTCGAGGCTGTAATTACTGCCAAAGGTGCATCTACAAAGTATTGAGCAAAGGCTGTGAATACTTATGTACATGGGATTTCTCAGTTTTTTTATTTGTAATAAATTTGCAAAAACCTCAAGTAAACTTTTTTCATGTTGTTATTATGGGGTGTTGTGTGTAGAATTCTGAGGAAAAAAATGAATTTAATCCATTTTGGCTGTAACATAACAAAATTTGGAAAAAGTGATGCGCTGTGAATACTTTCTGGATGCACTGTAGGTAAAATATGTCCAGGCACCACTCCAGCTGCCTTTTATGTCATTTAAGCATGCTAGTAAAAGATCGAGTGCTGCTGAAATTGCAGTTTTATTAACACCTGTAAGTTAAGAAGCAAACTGGAAATGCATTTCTAATACCTAGCTTTAGAATCAATACTATAAAAAGTAAGCACTGAAGTAATTTAAAATGTTAACATTGATACTTAGATATTTTGTTAGTTTTGACAACCCTATACTTGTGAGCTTAAAAAAATATCAACAATGGGGAAAAAAGTTAAACAAATAAGGCACAATTATAAAATAATCTTTTTAATATGTTTTTTAATCACTAAGTGACCCGATTTTATTCAAAAATGCACTAAAAATTTTAAAAACAACTGCTTGTACTAAGATTTTGTTGGTCATGTGGACTAAAAATAAAATTGTGAGGCACTAATAACAGAATTAATTAAATTTTCTTAAAATTCATAGATTTGTTAAAGTGAAATTTCTAACCATCTTAACTATGGAAAGAAAATGACACCTATAAAACTTGATTAAAGCATGAAGGACAATGGCTATAATTGGAGAAATTTTCAAATTGTAAAAGTTTTTTTTTTTTTTTTTTTTTTTAAATCATTTAAGGAATCTTCAGTATAGGTGAAATAATTCTTTTATGGGTACCCCACGATTTTTTTTTTTTTTAACTTTTTAGTGCATTTTTGAATAATTTTTTTTTTTTTTACATGTTTTTAGCCACCCTAATGTCAAACAGTCCTCTGCAAGTTACAAAAACCTTGACTTGGATGGGAAGGTGATTTGACAGAAATTACATTAGCAACAGAGTGATATCAAACCTATCATCTTAACGTGAAACATTAACCGTCATGTTCATTTCTCATTTCAGAAAGTCCTGACCATGGAGAAACCTTACATGTGTGAAGTACTGGAAATGTGTTTATCTATTGGAGAATCAAACCTTCAATCTTTCTTAAAAAAGCCTGACACTTTATCCACTGTGCCAATATCACCAAATCATTCGTCAAATTTGTATATAATGATGAAAATTTGGTAAAATTAAAAAAAAATTTACTTTGTGTACATTGCTCTCGAACCTTCAACCATTTCATTGAACTTCAACACGCTAACTACTTGACCAATGCTGCTTAACTGTCATATTGAAGTAATTTGACAAACATTCAGTATCAATTAATCAAAATTATATTTTTTAATTCATTTGTCTACAATGGTCTTGAACCTTCAACCATTTAATCAAAAGTCCAATATGCTAACCACTTGACCAACACCACTAATTTCTAATATATGCGTGTGTGTGTTGGCTAAAAGCACTATATATAATGTGTATTTGCTAGAAGTATAAGGAAGTGAGAAATTTAAATTTCATTAACATACAGATCCTGGGATAAAACTTGTGAAATATTGCATTGACACCACAGATCAGCATGCAAAGTTTGAAGGAAATTGGTTTGGTAAAAGTGGGTAACAAATTGATTGAAAAATTTGACCCAGATAAACAAAGAGAACAAGATGAATAAAATTGTTTAATGAGACACTGAATGTTCTTGCAACAAGGAAGGCAGACTGCTTCCCAAACATATATGGGAAATATTTGCATTAAAAAACCCAAATGGAATATCAAGCCATGACCAAGACTACATGTATACCATGTTTGTTCTTATTATTGTCCAGGATACAAGACATATTATTTTGTTATCTTTGTATTATCACCGAGTGATTGGAGGCACATGCTTTACGCATAACAGACATTAACATGTAAGGGATCAGCAATATCATCTGCTTTCCAATAATCCATCCCGCAAGCCGTGTGCAAAATTTTAGAGGAAGCACCCAGTTTAGGAGTTCAGACAAAAATATCTCAAAGAACCTAAACAAATTAAAACACAACATGGCCTATAAAAACGTTAATTATCAGACACACTTTTCACATGGAAATGCTCTGAAGCTGCAACTATTTCTATTATTAGAGTAAAATATTTTCTTTCACTGTAATTCAAACCAAACTGAAGGTTCAGAAGTTTTGTGAATTTTATCTGAAGCATCCGAATTTCATTTTGCTGAACCCTCTGTAAATAATGGTTTAAATTATGTTAATATCTCAAAACAGACAAAAAAATGCCTGAACCTATGTGGTGACCTGCTCAAGTGACATTTATAAGCTTTGTTTTAATACAGTATATGTAAAAGACTGATTTCACTAAAAATTAATTTAATCAAACTAGCTTTGTCAAAAGAAAACAAAGCTAAAAGGTTCAAAAATGCTGGAGCCAGAAAACTAGAAGCATAGATGGGGCATAATTAACCATGGCCAGCTCACACTCAATGGTCTGCATCCTAAGCAAATAGAATAGCAACATGGTGCACGGTTAAAACACAACCAACAATTAATTAAAGAGGACATCCATTTCTCTTGCATAAAAAGATACAATTAGGAAACAGTTGTCACTACGGTCATAACCAAAACACTGTGCTATGTAAAAAAAATTAGAGATTCTTATTTGCCAAATGAAAACCACCAAGAAAAACATTAGAAGTAGAAAAGCATACACTTTTCAAAGTAGTCAAGTTGGCCCGCTAAAAAAAACGCAGAGAATTTGCATATCAGGACATCGCTAGTTTTCTCAAGCTATAAAAAAAAACATGTGGTCTTGATTTCTCTTTTTAGCATTTTGCTAAGATGTGAAAGAATGCTACTTTTGTAATAAAATGATAAAAAAAAGCCTTAAATGTAAAAGTACTTAAAAATAAATAAATAAAAGGTGCAACACACATTCGATACCTTCCAACGATGACAAAAAAAGTACACAGTGCAGTTTCTCCCACGCTGTTCATCTTAAATTTAGATAAGCTGAGCAAGATTTTTTAATGGCGGGTTCTACTTGATAGATTTGCCACTTTCAAGTTAAGCTACACAATTATCATATGGACAGTTTAAACCAAGCTTCTACTTCATTCTAATGCATTGCTAAATAAAAGGAATTAAACAACTAAACTTATGAAACAGTTTGGTAGCACAATGTTTAAAAAATAAAAATTAAATTTGCTTGGTAGTGTGTGCAGTACATTGCATCCATGTGTTGAACTAAATTAATGAATAGCCCATTTCCTGTAGCTAAAAGGAGATTTCTTTAAAATGTAATTGCCAAATCTAACAAAAACATGTGTGTGTGGGAGTAATTCACACATCCACACAGTTTTACTTAATGCAAAATTTTCTGTACACAATGATCTTGTCAATGGCTTTTTAAAATTTAATTAAAATGGGTACCCAAGCCATGTGGAGGACAGGGATCAAACCCCAAAAGGGCATAAAAAGAAACACACTTCTAGATGTCCATCATAGATCAAGAATTTTCAGCAACGCTGTAAATTTAACGTATAAAATGTACATATACACACACACTGTAAAGGCATTTTATTAATTTAAAGGGTGCATATTTCTCTTTTTTATTCCTTTGCCAGAAAACTGCTAAAACACTAACACATTCTTTGTTTAGACTTTTGTAATGTTTTAACATAAACCACACCTTGCAAAACATAAAATTTTCAGGCACAATGATGTTTTAATGCAAATGTAAATAATTCACAGGTGTGTCAAGGTGCAACACCAGGCTGAAGGTCCCATTTGCCTTTTCAGACAAAGTGCAGGAGATTTAGCAGTGATTGTGATTGGTTTTCTGAAAATGTCCACATACTATAGGTTAAGTAGTGGCAGGAGACCATGGGCAATAGATAAACCACCACCCAAAATAGTTCCTTCTCAAATTATGTCTAAAGGCCACATCACATATGGAGACTTTTCCAGCAACTATCAGTCATAGTCTTTTCCTTTACTTAATCTTACACTGTAGCAAGTCAGACAGTCAGTGGCACAATCATCTAGCCCAAAATACAGAGCCTCTCGCTTCAACTATAGTCCACAACTCATCTTGACAAAATCTAACAGGTTTGATTTTATCTTTAGTTGTAGGAGGGGCCTCTGTGTGCATGACAGCGGACTACAAATGAAAACTCATCCATAAGTACAAAGGGTATAATTCAGTGATGAGATTAAAGGAACCCAGGTGTCCTGAACCTCACAAACAGAAAAGAATCTTATCCGTTTTATTTCCTGTGTTTTACATAACACGAAAGAATGGGGGGGGAGGAAGAAAAGGTCAAAGCCCATTGCTGAACTTGCCATACCTGTTAACCATTCATAAAACATCAGCTCTGTCAGGCAGCATGCTATTGGCTGTCAGAAAAAGGGGCAAGCACGACTTTGCTGAGAAGTCATCATGCAGTCAACTAAATTTGACATGATCCAGCAGAGAGACCACCAACTGCAGCCAGCTACACCCTATGACTAGAATTCATGAAATATGAAATTAGCTTAATTCAGATATCTAGGCCACATGAAGCACTGAAACACAAGGCGATAATTTTATTAAAAAACAAAGATGGATTACATTTTCAATATGTTTTCAATCAATAATGAACAAGATTTCTCATGTATATGATTGCACAGTAATATAGGAAACAGAAAACATTTCATGCAAGAGGAAATTTATCCAGATTCAGACAAGACATCTATAGTTTTGTTAGAGGTATCCATATTGCTAGAAGGATGTCTTTTAAATACTGGAAAACATAAGTACTAATTAGATGTTTATTTCTGTTCAAAACTTAAAGTTTAATTTATATTTAAAACCACAGCATTATCCATTAAAATTAAGACTTGTTAAACTAAAAAAATAACAGCATCATCAGAAATATGTGTTTGCCCTTAAACGATTCAAGGAGAGATATCAGATGTAAATGAAATCAAGAGAAGCCATAAAATTAGTCAGACTTGAGGCCAAATTAAACACCAGGTCACTGTTGTACTGCTTTAACACTATAATACAGGACCAAAAAAAGTGCAGGAAAAGAGAACAAGGAAGGAAGTTAAAAACCAAAACAGAGAAGCAGTGTTGACTGGTTAGTCTAAATTAGCATTATGCGAGTATGTGGGTTTATGTGCTAGTGTGCCTAACAACGCTTTCTTCTAGGGCTTGTTTCCGATGCTATGAGGATCAGCTTCAGTTTCCCAAGGTCAGCTATGGGTGAACGAAAAATTACATTTGAAAAGGTGGTTATTGTTTGTACAATTGCTTATGTACAACTACTTTAATTACAACTACTGCTGTGTGTTTAACAGCAGGAAATAAACAATTTTGTTTAATGCTGACTAGGCTACTTTTACATTATTTGCTGTCACTTTTACATTTAGTTTACATTATTTATTTTACATTTAGTGCTTTTGAAAATAGATGTGTTTAATTTGCTCAAAATTAAAAGGACTATAAAAAAACACATTCATATTTATAAGCACTGGTGGCATTTAAGGAAAATCACAGATACAAAATATCTTTTTAAAGGAGGACCGGATGTTAAGAATAATAGGCAATCTGAATCAGCCTTGGCAAATGTAGAATAGGTTAAGCTCTACTTTATGTTGTATATGCAATACAGGTTAAATATTAAACACACTCATATAAATTCATTTAATATGTATACACACACACACATACTCATATATACACACATATATACACACACACACACACACACACACATATATATATACACATATACAAACATTTATAAATGTATACATATCAACACTAGAGGTTAATTTCCAACTTGACTCTACCCTAATACAGATAAGTGAATTAACATTTGTATTCTACAGCTCTGGATGCACATGCAGATCTTTAACCTCTCTTAAAAAGGATCTACAACCATGCATTTTACAGCATATAGCAGAGTGGTAAAGTATGCGATTTCAAGATTTTGAGTTTCACAGGATTCATTTCTGCATCATTTATTAAAGGGGAGAACACTCCCCAATTTTACAAAGACTGACAACCGTGAAGCATTTTCTTATAAAGTTTAAATAGAATATAGCAGAAATTGGCAATGAAGCAGTTAACCTGGTATAGCAGATTAAATTAATATTGTGGTTTTTAAAAGGCTTGTACCATTATGATAAAAAACAGAGGAAAACTCGCAAACACGTTTAAAACACAAAATACACCCTATCACACAACATGAAATCTGTGTGTGCAAAAAGGAGTGAGACACACACAAGGAGGAATAAAGGCGAATGAGGTACGCAGGCAGATTCGCCTCTAAAGACGTTAATTATAAAACTGGATAGGAGGTGAGAAAGGTGCCTCAAACATAAGTCTGAAAAGCAGGCTTCAAGGGAATGCACCGGTGAGAGCCTTTAAGGAGACTTCCACACACAAAGAGAGAGGAAAAACGCTGAAGATACATGTATGGCAAGAGATAGCACAATTAAAAAGTAATTGCTATTACCTGTCTTTGCAATCAAGTACTGGTTAACTGTTTTTTCCATATATTCTTTTCAAAACTCAGCCCACTGTTGTGATCTGAGCTGCCATACATTTTCTACCTACTAGGTAGGAAGGTGTGAGGAATGTATGAATGGATGGATCTTTATTTGTCATCAGGAGATAATTTGCCTTTTTACGGAAAATCATTAAATAAGACACACCTACACACTCACTATAGTCTGAACACATTAGAACAACTAAAAAGAAAATTTAAAAAAAAAAAACCTTTGGACATGGCAGTCCCAATGAGACATTATGTAGATGTATGGTTGTAGGTATAAAGGAGCCCCAGTAACGTTCCTTTAAACACTTCTTCTGAAATGTTCATTGGCTAGAAGTACTCCATGTTGGTGTGCCACTGAGAGAATGTGCAACTATTATTAATAATGGCACTCAGTTTTGTTTTAATTCTCTCCTTTGCTAGTACCTCCAAGGGGTCCAGAGTGCATCCCATAACCGAGCCTACTCGTTTAACTTGCTGATTCGGTGGGCCTCTCTTGAAGTGGTGTTACTGGCCAAGCACACCACAACATAGAATAATCACACTAGCCATCACATAATTGTAGAGTACGTGAAGGGTATCATTAACCATATTAAAGAAACACAGTTTCCTAAGAAAATAACAGCCTATTCTGCCCTTTCTTATATAGTTCCTCTGCATTAAGAGACCAGTCCAACCTGTCATTAGTGTGGACTCACCCACCCCACCCCAAAGTACTTGTAAAAGCACACCACCTGTACATCCACTCGCTGAATACTGACCAGGTTTAGCAGTTCTTTGATGCGGTGAAAGCTAATAACCAGATCCTTGGTTTTGCTGATGTTAAATTGCGGGCAATTCCTTCTGCACCAATAAAGTTCGGACTCCTACACACTGTCTCAACCCCCTTATCAATACACCCCGTAAGTGCAGAATCATATCTGAGAATTTCTGCAAGTGACATGACTTAGCATTATATTAGTCTGAGGTGTACAGAGTAAAGAAAAGTGTTACACAAATAAGACGAAGCCAGTTAGTAGTATATAACTATAACCTTGCATACTAACATACATACTGTCAGGCATGTGACCATAGGCAGCACCTTCAGGACACTTACTTATAAATGTTAACTACCCTTAAGTGTATTTCCTAAGTGCCAACGTCAAAACAAAAAAGTCAATGCTATTGAGGGTAGGTACACAACTGCTGCAGAGTGGGAAGGGTCAGCTAAATTCTTGAAATGTCTTTACCAGGCTTAATTCTCAGGCAAAGTCAACACAATAATGGGGTTGAAAAAAAAAATTAATTGTAAACTGGTATGTGAAGAAATAGGTCATGATTAAGACTGTATTCTGCTGAGGTCGTGTTAAGTTCTTTACAGATAGTGTAAGATACAATTTGAAAATATTAACATTCAAAATATGAGTAATTATTGTTTGTGTAATTTTCCACAGAATTAAAATGCAATTACAGAAGCTATGTTTTTAAAAAGAGAGATAGTGTTGAAAGGACCGTTAATGATGTAAGCTTGGAATTCCAGAAATGGAAAAATAGGGAGTTTTTGTTTGGGTGGAAAGGACAGTGGAAATAAGCACTGTGAAAGCAGGAAGCCAAGAAGGAGCTAATGCAGTGAGAATGGATTTTGTTTTTTTAAATAAGGAAAATCAAAGCGAGATATGCCTCTGAAGGTGCCCCTAGAGATCTGATCCATTAAACTGGAGAGCTCACAGTAGGTAAAACTACAGTAGATCACTGATGGATCCATTGCTTTCATTCAACACTAATCAATTCTGTGAGTTATTGGACAGTATGAAATTTATGCATTTCTGAACATATGCAGTACATATGGCTTCTAACTCCATGCTCTCCACAACTCTGCTGAGGATAAAGAGGGTTTTGAAGATGAATGGAGGAGTTTAATGTGTGGTATTTGAGGGTAAGAGCATGAAACACAGGTATAACTGTCTGGCTGATAAGATTTTTCAAAGCACTTGTTTGTGTGGCTGAAATCTGAATTATTGGAACAAATTTCAAATTAAAAGTCACAGACACTTCTTTATTTACTCTTTTTTTCTTGTATCTGTTACTATTACAGCAGCAGATGTAATTGTACCACTTCAGTTCAGCAAACAATATTGTAATATTACTGCCTGGGTCAGGCACATTTGCACAATTGTTATTACTGTTGTAAAGGAGGATGAGGATAGATAGGCAACTTAGTTGGGTTGGTTGGTGGTACCTTTCCTGGCTTGGAATCCATACATTTAGTTTATAGTGGACTGATAGATGGAGACTGCCTTCCAGGGCCATGTGCTCCCCCAGTATGCGAGGTAGCAGCATACCTTTGGAATGGCTCCCACAGGGCAGCATAGGATTTATAGTTTTGGTGGGCAGCCCTGGAGGAAGTTGTGGGAGGCAGGTTCCCCTGGGCAGTGATTCCACATGACAATCTTGTTGCTCAGGAAGTACTCCCATGTTGAGGTTGAAAAGGAACAACTCCACCTTGAGTCAGTTAAAGCTAACCTGGGAGGAGTGGAAGACAGAATTATAAAAAGGAAAAGAAAGGACTTGTGTGTTCTGGAAGGAGAAAACACCTCTATAAGGTAGTTGGTAAAATAAAGCAGTTTATTTTCACTTGGGACTTGTGTGTTGGCTGTTGTGTCTCTGTTACTCCTCCTGTGACCACACTGGTTTTTTCACTGCTTCAACAGATTAGGCTCATGCCCTAACCTGGTCAGCGTCAACAAAGAGTTTGCAGATTTTCCCTGTGCATACTCTCTCCAGGTCTTCTTCTATCCATCCATCCATCCATCCATCATCCAACCCGCTATACCCTAACTACAAGGTCACGGGGGTCTTCTGGAGCCAATCCCAGCCACACAGGGTGCAAAGGATGGAACAAACCCCCGGGCAGGGCGCCAGCCCACCGCAGCCAGGTCTTCTAGTTTACCATTATTATCCAATAAAAATATACATATATACATCTTAGGAAAACTGAAGGCTCTAATTTTTTCCTGTATAAGAATGAACATGCCCTACAATAGAATGGACTCCATTCAGTGCCAGTTCTTTACAGTGCCAGATGAGTTCCAACACTCCACAGCACTTTAGTCAGATTAAGTGGCTTTGAAGGATGGATAGGTCATTTTATTTCAATAGTATAATATAAAGTACCTGCAAGCCATACCACTCAGACAAGGAATTACAGCAAGTAAAACAAAGCCATGACGACCTTCACATCAACAGGTAGAGTTCATTTTTCTAGTAACAGGCTGGTTCATAGCTGGATGTTATCTGTACTAAAAATTATAAGCATGAGAGACATACAAATATTTGGCTACTAATTTTTCATCCTCCTTTGCAAATAAATGTATATGCAAATTAATTACAAATGGTTTTTCAATCACATACAGAATTGTTTAACACCAATATCCATAACATTTTGCCATTTCTATATCAACTCATTTATTATATCAGTCGACAACTCACAAAAAACTGAAAAGCTGGCAAGGATGTACTTCCCTAAAGATCAGGGACATTTAGATAGATAGATTTATACATTTCTAATAAAATGACTGACCTGCTAGAGAATTTCAAATACGTGAAAAATATTTAATAGCCCATTATTACTATTTTTGTATTTTCCTGGTTAAAAATTAATTACGAAAAATGTCTACGACAGGTATTCTAGGATAAATCTGATGGTAGGCTGCTCTTAATACACCCAACAAGAGACTATATTGCTTCCTGCACCTTACTACCTACGGCAGATTTAATGCTTCAAATGAAATGTAAAACCGAGGTCCTCACTCCCCGTGGTCATAAGAGATCCTGGGCATCCTTCAAAAAGAGTAGGGTGTATTCTGATGTTCAGGTTATATTGCATACCACAGCCTAGTCATTCTGGCCCCCAATTACCCTGTCCAGATAATTATGTCTGTCAGCCTTTCACCACTTGATAATCTGTGGTGAGCATACAGGCACAAAAAAATGGCTGCCGCTACATCATCCAAGTGAATGATACACACTGGTTGAGGCTGAATTAAAGCCCCCCCCTCCCCCCCAAAGCACTCCAAAGTAGTGAGAAAAGTGCTACATAAAGAATTTTTATTATTATTATTAAGCCACACCACACTCTCCTTCATAGTTTCAGTCGCAGATATCATTTACAACCCCAATTCCAATGAAGTTTGGACGTTGTGTAAAACATAAATAAAAACAGAATACAATGATTTGCAAATCCTTTTCAACCTATATTCAATTGAATACACTACGAAGACAAGATATCGAATGTTCAAACTGATAAACTTTATTGTTGTTTTGCAAATCTGCACTCATTTTGAATTTGATGCCAATACAGGTGATAGAAATAAGAAACATAGGTGTTTTGTACCACACAGAGAGGAAACAGGCTCATCTGTCTGATGTCTCGTGTTTGTTATACCATGATTAAAAGGAATAAAGGGCAATATTGCAGCCAATGTGTCTACATTTGAAAAGCCTTCTTCCAGCACTGCCAGACAACATATTATTGGCTGTCAGAATGCAGTAAGCTCATCATTGTTTGTGAAATTTAAAAATGCGCTAGAAAGTCATCATAGAGTCATGTAATTTGTCATCCCCTATGATTATTAGCTATGTAAACTGACATCCTCAGGCAACAAGGTCAGTATCTACAGTTGACAAGCACGACACCCCCTTCAACTAGAGGTGGTGGAATGTGGTGACCATTTTAGAGAGACAATACTAAAATAGGTGGAAGAGGTCATGCGAGCAAACTTTGCTATATGTGCTGAAAAAAATGTACTTGAGTAAATAGTGTTTTTTTTTCTATTGCGACAAGTGATTTAAACAACAATCCAAATAAAATTTCAAAAACAAGCTAATAGGTGTTGTGCTGTAAAAGCTCAAATTCCACATACTTGTATCACTGCACAAAGCCTATTATATGCAGAAACCACCATACAAGACTATAAACATATTCGTAAGACCAATAACTCAATTCACCTCCCTGGCATATACACAGTGGTAACAAATCCATTCATGAGAAAAATACTCTGACAGCCTTTTGCCCAGTGACAAACAGCAGCCTTTTACAAAGGAGTGCTAATTATGAATTGGCTGCACACACCCTTACAAGTGAAGGAGACAATCAAGGTGTGACCCATGCTAACAAAAACAATTAAGAAGCTAATTTATACTTCAAGGAGGGGTGAATTTTGCATTTTCCATATTTTAAAACTGGTATAGTCAAAGAGAAAGCAGAGACTTGAGTGTGCCTCATTTTGCCTAATGCACAC
This sequence comes from Erpetoichthys calabaricus, assembly GCF_900747795.2. Lineage (NCBI taxonomy): Eukaryota > Metazoa > Chordata > Cladistia > Polypteriformes > Polypteridae > Erpetoichthys > Erpetoichthys calabaricus. The sequence continues at coordinate 179,308,678 of NC_041401.2, forward strand.
AGAGCTGTTGAAGTTTTCTTCCGGGTTTGGGGTACAAAACCTGCTAAAATTGCTCATTATTTCCAACATTACACTGAATATGTATAACATTGTTAAATTAATTTTTTTTGTTTACAACTATGTTAAACTGCCAAGAAAGTAGAACCTACCAGTATCTCCATTATAAACTGGGGTAATACAAGTCACAATAATTGAATGCATCATATGTCACATTGTAAGAAGCAGAGTGTTGTTCATCATTACTATTTAGCAGATGCTTTTGTCCAAAGTGACTCACAAAAAAATCAATATACATAAAATAAAGCTGAGCAACTGCCAGCAAAGTACAAAGTTAAAAAAAGACAGAGAACATGTTTAGTAACAGTTATTTAAAAGGCTGTATGAAAACTAGCAAATCAACAAAATCACATTCTCATGACAGTTGAAAATAATTCTAGGAGGTTAACAGAGAGGTAGAACTTCAACAGTCCTTTGATGCTTTAAATAAAAAAGGTGCTTTCAAGAAGCCCTTGTCACACTGTAAATAACTACAGTGTTATTCGCAGATGTCCTTGAAGCAATGTTTACTCCATCCTAACTAGCAAAAGTTCATCCCTGCTGGAGAATAAACAAACCTTGAACTGCAATGAAAAGGAAAGAAGCAATTGCTAGTTGCATGTCCTATATACTAAAACTTAAATGAAGCTCCAAAACGTTTAACCAACGTTCAAATAATCAAATGGTATTTTTGTATAAAATATTTGTATTTTAATGGCTCGGATACCCACTCTAAATAAACCACTATGCACCCGAATGAATTAACATCCTAGTTTTTGGTTATTTTTTTGTGGGCTGAAAAGATTGGTAAGAAAACTATGCTTCTCCTTTAGTTATAAATGTACTGACACTCCATGCATATATCTATCCATGCATTTTCAAGCCCGCTTAACCCTATATTCCAAAATACATAAATATCTTTAAAAAAAAAAAAAAAAATACAAACATGAATACTGGTGCTCATTACTGTCAACACAGTCATTAAGATTTTTAATTGTAGCACTTCTCTATATACAAAAGCATAAGGGTACACACCTTCATGTCACAGTCATGACTAAATGCCATTTAAACTGCTTTAGTATAAATAGAATACGTTACCCAGAGTGAATTGCATAAATGCTGGTCTGTGTTTTGTTTTTCTTTTTTTTTTTTTTTTTTAAATTGAACACAAAAGATTGAAAGAGCCAAACAGACAGATGTAATAACAGTTCTAGAAATGCAGCAACTAGTACAAAAAGTGATTTCTGCAAACTAGGAAAGCTATTTATTATCAAATGTAAAATAGATTTCCAAAGAGAAACAAATTACCAATTTACATATGGCAAAAAGCTACATTTGAGAAACCAAAACTCAAACAGTGCTAAAGACCTGGAACAAATTTAAAAGGAGCAATGATTATACTGGACCCTTTTTACTCATTGTAAAATTAACCTTAAGACATTTCCTGAATAAAACATATTAGGTTTCTTCCCTGATAACCTCCTACCTGTCACTGCTGGTGCTACTGCTGCTGCTGACTGAATTGGAACTGGAGGAGCGGCTACGAGAACCACTGCCGCTGGGAGAGCGAGGTGGCCGTGCAGCCTGGCTGGCAAGACGCTGTGGAGAAGGGTTTCGAGATTGTGAAGAATGCGGGGACCTGCTCCGACTGTGTTGGTAACTCCGTTCTGTCCTACGTCCACGCACTTCGCGACTTAGCTCATCCCGATACAAGTCTCTGTGTACTACACTGGAAAGAGTGAAAGGTTCCCGAGCACGGGGCTCATATCGAGACTCAGGGGTCTCAAAGCGACTAGGGCTTCGACTTCGGGAGCCATAGTATACCCCAGCTCCAGAACTGCTGCTTCCACCACCCCCACTTCCACTTCCTGATCCACCACTGCTTCCCCCACCTCCACGGTGCTGAAGAGTTCGTTCCTGAGGATCTCTGTAATAATCCTGATCGTAATGCCGTGTTCGTTCAAAGCTAGCAGTTCCCCTCTCATGGTGTCCATAGGCACTGTGTTCATAAGCACGCTCCCTGGTTTCGGAAGCCCTGAGGGGAGGAGGAGGGGAAAAACGGGACATAAATTAATTTATATATAACAGGGTTTTACAAAGTGTTAAATTTGTATATACTTATAAAAAATGTAGATGCACTTCTTGAGTTTAAAAGACAGGCTGTGTTGGCAGTTTGTAATATTCCACACAACAGGTCCCATAATGCCTTCAGAGATAATGGAGAAGATAAGGGTGCAACACGAAGAAATTTCAAAAGCCTAACATGACAAAAGTGTTTAATTAAAAAAGTAAGAACCAAACATATGACAGTAGTCCATGGACAATTTAAAAAAAAAAAAAAAAAAAAAAAAAGAAAATTACATTTGGCCTTAGTATTTTTTCCTAAGGATTATTTATCCTTAGAATAAAAAACCTCCTAGGACATTGTGAAATAGGCCATCTCTGCACACTTAAGATTTTAAAATTAAGAGCAACAGAGTAATGCAACAAAAAAAGCAACTTCCTTTGTTTTTCCAAATGAGAGCACAGAGAACAAGAACTTTATGCCAATGTAAACGTGAGCACATCTATTTGCCTCATTTTTTTTTTTTTTTATAAAGGGAGATGCCAAATTTGGAATTTCATATTAAACCAACTTCTTATGTTGTCTTACATCATTTCTTTCGCTTGCCACTTAGCATTATTCATATACTGCTAAACTTCAAAGGGGCAATTAGAATAGACAAGAAAAGATCAGCAGCAGTCTTGATTAAAACCTAGGCTGTAAAGTACACTTAACTGTACCGAAATTTTATGCTTAGCCACTGGCAACAAGTATCTCAGTGGCACTTTCATAGAAAGACAGAATGTGTGCATGCTAGAATTCAACTCTACATTCTCAAAAGGCATTACAGTTATTAGCAGAGACAAAAAGCAGGGAAACCTAGTTACAAAACAAAAAATGAACCATAAAGAATAAAAAGGAGAGGTTTAACAGAAGCCAGAAGCACTAAGACTACAAAAGTCTAAGCCTGCAGCATGTGTATATGCTAGATAAGTTAGTGGAAAGAAAGAGGGTCTGGCTTGGGTTAGGAGGACAGTGACTAAATACACAGGGCAGGACATACCAACCTTTTTTGAGTGTGGAAACACGACCTATATCCAAATTAAATCTAGGGAGACAGAATTGTATGAAAACAAAAAACAGCAGTAATCCCCAATTTTGGCCCCTTTATTACTGAGGGGAGGGCTTACATCCAACTTCACAAAATGGGTCATGTCACGGTTGCAGGATTGACTAGATGTTGATGGATCAACCAAAAATTAGATATTAAAAAAAATATTTTGGCGAAAAAGATTACAGACCAAAAAAGAAAAAAATAACTTAAAAAAAAATAACGAAATTAATCCGACTATTCAATAAATTTCCATCGCTCACACATTCTCCCAGGTTTATACAATCCCAGTTTCTGCCCCGGCTCATCTGAGAAACTTGACACTTCTTCCAGTCTTGTTTTTGGATAAAAAAGGAAAAAGAAAAAAGTCCCAAGCATTGGCAAATACTTTCCAGTTGATAGCAGATACCCTTTATTCTGCATTAAATGTTCAGCAAATGCTGCACTGGACAATTCCATGTTTTCATATTCTGTAAGAACTATTAATCCATTCAGGTTCTGAAATCTTCAAGAGCAGCAACAATCCCAAAAGGAGAAATTCTTTATTCCAGTGTTTCCGGGGGAAAACCAATACATCCATCACCCCATTTAGGCTCTCCGACTAAAGTCTTGTGTTCACACTTAAAATACTATACCAAGACAATCCAAGGCATTAAATCCAAGGGCTTCGGACATGTACATCCAAAAAAAAATAAACAAAAAATAAAACTATAAAAAAAAATGTTACCACTCTTCTAGAAACCACCCACATATCCCTCTGTTAAATTGTACAATCCAGATAAAGGAAGATCCTTCTTGCAAAATGAAGCCATTTTTGTGATTCAACATGGCAATTGCTCAAGACTCAAACACTCAAATGAAATTTGCTAAATTTCAAAGAGCTTGCTGATTCTTGAATCTGGTAATCCTCAGAATGGTGGTCTTAATGCAAACTCCAATGTTAATCAGTAGACATTCTCCAATATTCCAGTTGATCCAGAAATTAGATGGGAAAAAATAAAAAGGAAAAAGGGTAAAATAACAAAAAGCTGTCAATGATGTCTATTTATTCCACATTCCAGAGTACTTCAAAATCCATGGGCTCCACCAGATCCAAAATCAATAGCCGAATATATCCATGGAGACTTGACTCAGTTTTGGGACTTTTCCTGAATTTCTTTTTAAGAAATATTTATTTTCTATCCAACCCACCGCAGGTAATTCCCAACTTAAATTTCTAAAAATGTATATCCATTTCGGGGCCCTAAAATTGAGTTGTTTTTATTTTTTTCTCCAACCACACCAATACCAGATACCCTGCCTAGAGAAACCTTGGCACTTACCCATCAAGTCTTCGCTCATAGCGTCCCTCTCGGCCATGGAGAGATGTTGGGGGGCCATAGGCTGGCCCTCCACTACCTCCTCTGAACCCAGAAACCTCTCTACTACGAGATCCTATGGAAACTGTATCATCCAAGCCCCGGGCTGCAGTTGGAATGGTGCCTGGCTCATTGTAATCCGTCCGCAGGTCTCTATCTCCCATTTTGTTGACAGAATTGTGTGCCTTCTGAGCACTTTTGATGTCCACAAAATCCACAAAAGCTGCCACGCCTCCCTCTGAGCCTCGCTTGGGGAGGATTTTGACACTTTCCACGCGTCCATACCTGTTAAATAGGGAGAGGGTGAGATGCAAAAGCAAGAGAGAATAAAAAGATAAATATGAATGGTTTAGAAAGTCAAAGTAACATGTTTCACTTTAAATATACATTTATACAGAAGTTAAACAAGTAATCTTGATTATGTCATAAAGACTACAATGTTCTATTTGCACACAGAACATTTACACAGTATTCCTAAGGGAATGCTGTATAAACAGTCTTCTACATGACGTAGAACTTAATGGAATGGCAATTTTTCAAAAGTTCATCTTCATTTTCTACTCATGGTAAGAGGTTTTATTTGTATTTCATTCATATGTATCCTTTAAAGATCTGTATTGTTCTTGGCAAACACTTAAGCAATGCTGTAAAGAAAAATCTGTTACATAATTACACATTTTTATAGAGCAGAGTTAAGGGGTACATTCAGTCCGTACTTTGCACTGTGTGATAAACCAAAGCTATGTAAACTGAAGAATACAACCATTCCCACCCTAATGTATGCATTAAACAGAAGTAACAGCCTTTGGCAAGATTTGGTACAATATACCTTAAGAATGGCTGAAGGAACTAAGACTGTTAAAGACTGCTTTGCAATGCAAAAATTGGCATTAAACTGATTATGCAACAATGTTTCTTCATCAAAACACTTCCTTGATACGTTTAACGAGGCAAATAATAAACTGCAGTTACTTATCTGGCAAACATGCTCTCCAAGTAATGCTATGAGACACAAATGCACATGGGCTACATGCTGAAACATGCAAGCAGAAAAGAATGTGTTCTGCCCCTCCCATAGAACCAGGTAATCTATCAGAAGTGTATGAAACCATACATTTGTTTTCTTTGCAGCTTACTCTGGCACTGTGAATCTGTAAAGATGTGCACAATTATGCTATACTTCCAAAACACTGCAATACCCCAATGCAGAACATTTACACCTTTTTAAATTACAGCATCAGATTCACATGTGGAATCAATTCCAGGAAAGACAGCAGAACCTCTTCTAGGGACAATGAGTAGATGGTGTGCAAATCAGGCAAAGAGCACATAAGTTGAATTAGGGCTCTTAATGTTCGTGTTAGATGAACTCCATCATAACCAGAAGTCTCTCACCACATGCTCTAAAAATGTGATCAATGTAGCTCAAGTCACAGACGCTAAATGTAACAAGCCCAGCAACTCTCAATTGTGTCAACAGATAAGTTCCAGAGATGTGATCAGCAACTTCTGTCGGCAAATCTGACATACTCCACGACTAGAAGCTGCATGTGACATCAACTTTACTCAGCAGATACTCAGCATCCTCATAAACAGGTTTAAAAAAAAAAAAACCTCTTTAAAAGCACATCATTTAAGGAAACGCCTAGAAAATTGGTTCATCCAATGGCTGAAATGTAGGCCATAATGTAAATATTTCAATAACACAAATGTGAGGCAACAAACACCAAACCATTTTTACACATAAACTGCTCAACCTGAATAAAGTAATCCAAAAAGTGCAGGAGGCAATTGTGCTGCTCTTTTTTTGTGCACAGTTAAACTGGAAATACCAAACCTCTGAAGGACCCTACTCATACCATCATAACTATGTGAACTGATGCATTGGAGTCAAGCACAGAGATTTTACTTTTAAAAACTAAATAAACGTTTCTCCTCCTACATGTCAAAGTTACTAGTTAATTACTCTCAAATTCCTATGCCATGGCCAAATCTTATTATAAAGGCCTGCGCAAAAGCATTAAGAGCAGTATTAGGAAGCAAATTTTTCTCAAAGTTGCTGTATTTAATCATAAAAAAGTAAGCCTGAAAATGTATCCAATAATCATGAGTCTGGACAAACTAAAGGGTACCAGCAGTAAAAGCACAATGGCAACATGTGATTAAATAACAAACAGAAAGTATGAAAACAAAACAATACACTTGGCAAAGAAACACTGCTGGCACAGCCAAGTCTGCAGACAGAGAAGAACAGGAGGATTTTCCTGCAGCATGCTGAACCTACCCCTAATTAAAGCTCCTGTTACTGCCCCATAACACAGGCGAATGAAATAACTTCAAAAAGAAACTGCAAACACTACCAACCACGTACATTATTATTCTCATATGAAAAACTCATTATTAAAATGAAAAATAATTGTTAAAAGATAACAGGCATTATGAAAACAGTCTAAATACAGCATTAAAACAAGGAGTTGAAGAATTATACCTTAGGACTTCAAAATAGTTTGTCATGGTAAAAAATGTGCTCCTTGATAAGAGCTTTACCACCAGCATAAGCTACTGCTGTATCTTATGCAATACCAGTGCAAGGGAAATTGTACTAAAATATATATAGAATATCTATGGTTTAATAAATCCATGCTTTTTTTTGTACCAACTGTATGGGGTTGATTTGTGATGGCATTAATGCAGGCAGTATTCCTGTCATTTATGTAGAAGGTAAAGGCTAGTGGCTAAAGCAATGTACTATAAATCATGAGTTTATGAGTTCAGTCCTCACCACTAGCTTATTGTGTTAGTCACTTAACCTGCCGTATCTGCATCAAGTGGAAAAATAAAGTGAAAACCTTTCACTGTGATTTGAAAGACGGTTTGGATAATATGTCAACCAAATGAAAACATGTAAATGACTATACAATGTATGAAGACAGCAAATAAAATAAATAAACGCTAAACTGGATAATATGTCAACCAAATGAAAACATGTAAATGACTATACAATGTATGAAGACAGCAAATAAAATAAATAAACGCTAAACATTTTGTTCTGGCTGTTCCAGTACATGGGTGAAAATAAGGGTAACTGTACAGATGTTATTTTTTTCTTTGGGGAGGAAACGTGCAGAGTCTTCACTCCCTTGCGGCTTTTTTTTTTTTTTTTAAATAATCAATAAAGACCACTGTACAAAGCAATGCCTACACCTAAAAGGTTAATGTGAAAAATTACACTTTAGCCAAAGTACACACAAGAGCAATGAATATGCGTAAACATTAACCACCACTAAACATGGTGCTACAGTAAACTACAGCCTGAGATTTCCAAGAATGAAGCAAGCTTCTACTCTCAACACACCCACCACACCTGACATGATTGAACCCGGGTTTCTGCTTCTTTTTATTTCAACCAGTTACGTTGAAGCTCTGAACCATTTTAGAGGTAAGCTTGCATTTAATTTAAAAAATAACTCAAGTTTTTCACTTTAACAAAGCACATAAGACAAGAAGGTATCAACAAACAAGTGACATTCTGAACTGTAGCAATTACAGAAATCTCAACAAACAGCAAAACAGGAATAATACAACAAACCACTGCTGTCAGCAACAATTTTAAAAAATCATGCCTCATTAAGGTGTGTGCACGCACACTATCAGCAATGGAACAAAAAAAAAAAAAAAAAGCACCAAAGCTATACTGTGAGGGTGACCCCCAAATACTGCAAGTGTAATTAAACAAATTCTCTAAACACTCCTATAGTCACACTAACATGAAGAAGGAAAACCTTGCTATTTACTTTGCTCATATGTAAAAGCATTTGTTTAAAATCAGTCTGACCCCTTAGAAAATGTGTCGGCTGCCATTCTCTAACCTCCTTAAAAAAAAACAAAAAAAAAAACTGCAGTTGTTCAACCAGTAAGACAACTCTTGTGAACTATCACCAGAAAGATTTTTAATTAAGAGAATGCTTTGTAGAGATGTCATATTTTTAAATGTGACGATGTAAAGGAAACGTATAATAAAGGGGAAAGACCGCAAAGAAAATGCTTGTCAGGTCAATTCCTGCCACTAACTCACTGAATGGTTCTAAGCAAGGCATTTAATCAGCAAATGGCCTATCTGCAGAAGCCTGGAAACAATTATGCAATCCATTTCCTTTGTCCTAAGCAACTTAAAACATATCAGTAAAGTAAGTTACTGTTAAACAGACCAGTAAAGTAAGTTACTATAAAGCAGACAAGACTATTGCAGAGTAACTGGTGTCATTCATAGTGATTTAGGATACCAAATGAGACTTGCAACAAAATTTAAAACATATGGCAGATGACTATAAATATAGTATTTGCAGAAAAACAAATAAGCTAGAGCTTCTATCCATCTTTTAGAATAGAATAGAATGCCTTCTATTGTCACTAAAAAATCTGCAATATCTAGAACATTTTTTTACAACATTAACACAGCTTTAAGGAGAACAGCCAATTCAGCCCATTCGGCATAACAAGCTTATCATTCCTAGTGACCTGATTTCTCTAAAAAGACATTGGGTTTTGAAAGTCCCCAAAGTATCACACTACCTTGGTAAAGCATGTTTTGGTCTACGGTTCTGTGGGGGAAGAAAACCTTTCTAATGTTTGTGTGAAACCTACCCTTTACTATATGTGCCTTGATGTTCTTAAGAATTTATTTTAATAAAGTTAACAGGTCTGAGAAAAGCCATAAACAATTTCAGCAGCAACGAGTGGAAGGCAAGAAATAATCCCTGACAGGCTGACAATTCATCACTGGATAAATTTATATGGACAATTTATATTCTAAAAGAACTTTTCAGAAGCCACAAACCTAAACTGTATCTTCAAAATATGGATGATAAAACAAAGAGTCCTTATCAACAGAGGGAGAATATGCACCAACATGCAAAACACAACTTGGTGTTTTAACAATTACAATATGATTCAAATTAATTCACATTTAGTATTTGACTCATTTTCATCTGAAATGTCTCAAACAAAATATTTCAAATAAAATGACTAAAATATGTCAACGCTTGCGTTTATGAACCTTTACTGAGAAGGATGATCTGGAGAAAGTACTGTTTGGCTGATGCCTTTAACGCAATTAACAACATTTCCGATACAATTGGTTACATTTATTTTGTTTTTACAATTCCAGCACAGGCAGGTGAAGTGACTTGTTCATGGTCACACAGTGTCAGTGGCGATATCTGAACACACAACTTTAGGGCTTGAAGTCTAAAGCCTTAACAACTATGCCATATTGCCTGTCAATACTTTTTCAGTAACATTTATTGAAAAGAATTTTAAAAGTCGCCTTAACAAATTTTCTAAATAATTCATAATACTTGTCTATAAAACAAATTCAAAGTAAATTTGTAACACAACACTGTGTGAACTCCTACAAAATATGCCACCAAGACCATTTATTGTCAAAAAATAGGCATCCGCAGATACTGTACATATGCACTATTTTGATCAACTGCTTCCTCCATTTGAGAGTCTACACTCTAGATTTTAAACTTCACCTTAAAATGACAGACAGGTAAATCAACATATATACTATATAGCAGATAGCTTTTAAAATCCATGGGAAATTAAAAAGACCATCGAACTAGAGTGGCTATATCCTGCGTCTTGTATCCTGTTGCGCACACAGTTTACTGAATACATTTTTGGACTGCACAAAAACATATCTAAGAAAGTGGTGTGACCCTGGGGTTAAACCACTAAACCCAGCCAGTGTTCCAATTCTACAAATATATATTTTTAATCACACTGTAAACATGTATTATCCATTAGAGAACGACTTGGAAATAGTTACATAAAAAATTTCACCTGAAAAAATGTTAACCTTTTTTTGCATCTGAAGTATGTTTATTTATATCCAATTTAAGATATTGCATTTTTACTTCCACTTGAATGGGAAGTTTGGTGATGGGGTCAAAAATTTGCTATGAAGTTGCGCTCAAATTCTGAAATGTTCAAAACTTCAATAACAGTTGATTTTAGAGTGGTGTCTCTATGTGCGTGTGTGTGTGTCCATCTGTGAAAACATATATAACAACTTCCAAAATAACTGACCTATCTTTTTCAGACAAGTTACATCAGATTTTTCTTATCACATGCTCCAGGGCCTACTGATTACGGTCCAGTACTTATTCCCAAATCCTTCAAAAAACGGTTTGACCTGTCCAACAAAAACTGCCATAGAATTTGTGAAATGTATTGAGATTGCTCACTTGACTCAATTTTTTGTTCATTTTATTTTTACGTTTACTTGTTTATATAATAAATTTACTAAGTAATAAAATTCTAGTGTCTGTGTGTCCAGTCCCTCCATGTAATCCGATCGGTCAGACTGTTCATTTTTGCTTTGGTTGCTCAGTCAAGTTAAACCAAGGCAGGAAGCACTAAGCAAAAAAGGCTGACATGCACGAGGATACCAAGATATAGGAGGAACTCGAAGAGTCACCTTCAAACATGGGAAGTATTTACAAGAATACAAATGTTTTGACACTGGATAAAGGAAGCCTGTATACCATTGGTGGTAATCAAAAAGCAGAGGCGAGACGAGCAATGCACCTTGAAATTAAAGAGCCCAAGAAGCAGGGCAATACCATCAACAGAGGAAATGCCAGCCAAGACACATGGAAATACCAAAGAAAGGTAATAAGGCGAACACTGTTGGTTAAAAAAAAAAAAAAAAAAAAAAAAAAAAAAAAAAAAAAAAAAAAGGCAAAAGATATCAAATATATTTATCTTTATTCTATTAGCTGTGCTTAACAGGTAATGTAGCTAGTACTATATAAGTGCTTGACTGTATAGTATTGTTCAATGGAGTTGTGAAATTTTGGTATTGTGACAATTCGATACAATACTAAAAAGTACTGAAAATCAATACAATTTCACACTCAATACAGTATATAAATGTACCTCATAGTTTATTTAAATAAACTGCAACTCTGTATGACTTAATCTTCACATTGATGAAAACTAATAGAAAATTTGGTTATTAAAGTACAAAAATAATTAAAATAGTAGTGAACAGACTTGGTGTTAATCTTAATGAGCATTATGGCTCATCCCAAAAACTAGTTACCATTCACCCGCAGACATCATCCTATATTGGCAGGTACAAATTTTTGCTGGTTTCTCCAACAGTATGAGGAAACTGCATCAAAAGAGGACAGTCAAAGTAAAGAGTAAGAGCTGAGCCTTTTCAGCTTAAGCAAAAGAAGATTAAGAGGAGACATGATTGAAGTGTTTAAAATTATGAAGGGAATTATTCCAGTGGGTCGAGACTGTGACTTTAAAATTAGTTCAACGAGAACACGGGGACACAGTTGGAAACTTGCTAGGGGTAAATTTCGCAGAAACATTAGGAAGTTTTTCTTTACATAGAAAACCATAGACGCATGGAATAAGCTACCAAGAAGTGTGGTAGACAGTACAACTTTAGGGACTTTTAAAACTAGACTTGATGTTATTTTAGAAGAATTAAGTGGAGAAAAATGGAGAGCTTTACTGGGTTAAATGTCCGGTTCTTGTTTAGATTGATTTTTTACTTTTTTTTAAGAACATTAGATCAATCATCAAATCACAAGCTTTGTTGTGCTGAGCATTGAATTTTATGATACAGCTCAAAGGAAAATAAACCACTCTGCTGAATTTACACAGTCCCTACCTGTGAGGCTGCCACCACTGCCAGACATTTCACAATTCAATTTCTACTATAATACACCTAGTATGTGAGCACACAGAGGACGATTTCTGCAACTGGGCACTTAAGTTATGGAACCTTACACTATATAGTACATGTGATGAAGTATAATTTCAAAATTGCATGTAATTTTAAGAAACCACTAGCCTACTGCAGCACCCTTTATAGCAAGGGTGGTCTGGAGGTAAAATTAACTGCAGACGCCTATCTTAATGCATTAAACAAATAATTGAATCCAAGAACTGTTGTTTTTCTACAGATTAAAAAAAACATCACATTTCTACTTCAAATGCAACTGTTTTTAGGCTTACACAAATTAATTTTTTTGTATAAGCATTAAACAAATAATTGACTCCGTTTTTCTGCAGATTAAAAAAACATCACATTGCTACTTCAAATGCAACTGTTTTTAGGCTTACACAAATAAATTTTTTTGTATAAACATAAATAAGATACTATAAGGAACAAAGCTGCAACTCAAGCCATGTGCATTGGTAGACTATGAGCCTCAACTGCCAGGGGTCAAAAAGAACTGTAAGTACATTTGTAAAATAGTCTATAGAATCAATACCATTAAAATGAGAACTGAAAGAATTTTAAAAATATTCAGTACTTCGATATTGCATTAAATTGTAAAACCCTCTGTTGAGCGATTTTCCATGGTATCGCCAAGGTGAAATTTATGCAGAAGTATACACTTCTGAGGACCTTTCATGGTCCCACAACACCTCTCTCTGCCCTGGTCAAGGCGGCAGAAGTGTCTTTACTTTTCTTAGGAAAGTCCAACAGCCTCATCAGATTCTAATAAATTTCTACAAATGCACCACTGAAAACATTCTGTCCAATTGTGCTACACAATATGGTATGGTAACTGCATGCTCTCCAATTGAAAGTCTTAGAAAGTCTTAGAAGCGGATGGTGAAAAGTACCCAGTCCATCGCTGGTACCTTGTTGCTTGCCACAGAGGACCTCCAATGTAAATGGTGCCTGCAAAGGACATTTAACATGATCAGGGACACTTCTCAACTCAGCCATCGTCTGCTTAGCCTTTTACCTTCTGGGAGGTAGTACAGGAGCCTAAGTGCCAGCAAACGTATCCTTAGGAACAGCTGCTGCCCTGCAACCGTCACCCTGCTGAACTCAAAATTCACTCATCCACCTCATTTTAAACCCAAATGTTCCCAGAGAAGAGCTCTGTACCCACTGCAGATCTATCATGTTTACACCATAGTCTTGAACCATTAATACCACAAAACTATCAAGACTCTGCTATACTCGTACTTAAACGATAGTTTGTACATTACTGTTGCATTTCAACTTCATACATCATGGGCTTTGTCAGACAGCATGCTATTAGCTGTCAAAAAAGTGGCAAGCCAGACTGCACGGGAAGATTGGTTCTCAGTCAATAAAATAGACATTGGCAGAAATTTTTAGTAATTTAACTTGACATAGCCCAGCGACAACATCAGCGGTCAGCAAATCTGACATGCCCTATGGCAAAAAGTTGTATAATGCATCTTCGGCTTTACTCGTTTGTACAGAGCCTCAGTGCTGTGTTTACTTAGAAATTATCCGATTATGCGCAATTAACTTATATTTGCATTTCTAGTTTGAGAAAAATCTGTAGTCATAGTACTTGAGGCTCTAAAACCCAGTCAATAATCAGGAAGTGGATATAGAGGTGGGTGCACAGCTACAAGTACTTGGGGGTCCACATGAATGACAGGCTGGACTGCTCTCATAACACAGAGGAATTATATAAGAGAGGGCAGAGAAGACTTTTTTTTTTTTTCTTAAGTGACTGCACCTTCTACAGCTATGATGGCCAGTGGAATTTTCTGCACTGTGGTGTGCTGGGCTGGTAAAATTTCAAGAGGGACTCGCCAAATCAACAAGCTAATTAAAAGAACATGGTCACTTATGGGACACACTTTTGACCCAATGGAGACAGTATCAAAGGAAGGAATGAAAACAAAACTGAATGACATTATAAACCATGCAGCACAGCCTCTCTCTAACACACTAACACGGAGGACTTTCATCAAACGAATCATTCAGCAGAAGTGTGTCAAGAAACACTTCGGGATCTTCTTTATACCAGCAACAATACACCTGCATAATGCCACACTGTGACTGTAACTGCCAAGTCATAAGTTTTCTCTTATTACTAATTAAGTGCCCGTGTTTATCAAGCGTACTTCAGAGCTGGAAAATGGCCCGGTCTCAAAAATCTCAAGAGTGATACAAATTTGGTCCTGGTGTTAGGAATAGGACAAAAAGCATTTTATCAATTTTCTTAATTTAGGAATCTACTCCTTAACTTCAGCAGGATTTAGGAGAGTTTGTGAGCTGCCCTAACTCGCTAGGAGCTGCCAGATGATGTTGTTGAGGCAGATATCAGAATGCACATCCTGGGAAAAGCAGAATGTTTTGGAAACTCTAGACAACAATGAACTTGTAAAAAGATATTTGATTTGACAAAGATGGAATGTTTTTCGCAACAAACCCTATATACAGCATGTGATCACTCCACCTATGCAGAAACACCATGCACTGTCAGCGAATATTGAGTGTGTTGGTAACATTATGTGTAAAATGTACCTCTGCAATAGCAATGAGTTGTGTATGTCACAAGCGTTTTTCGAATTTAGTCCCAAATATTGAATGCCCTAATGTGTGAGGTAATGCACAGATGTTCAAGAAGGCAGACAGAGCCTCCCAGGGCATTACATAAATGCAGCCTTGGGGATCACAGTTAGGGGCAAAGCTCATCACAGTACACTGAGCACAACTTATAGTCATTGCTGGTTTCAGTAACTGTCATTTTAAAAAAGCATTTTGTACAGCCATATCAACAGGAAGGCGATTCTTCTGAAAGTATGGCAGTGGATTATTCATAATTAAAGAAACATGCCCGTTATTGGGCTGTACTCTCATTTGGTATGCGTGTCTTGGTCTTTCCATCTCAGAGCTTGTTTAAAGCATTAGTCTTGATGTTGTTGTAAGGTTGGAAACAATTACGTGCAGCTTAGCACAATATCCTACTTTTTTCTTTTAACATTGTTATTTGATATTATCATCATTGTGCTGAAGTTGTAGCATATCAGAAAACTACACAGCGCCATCTTGACTTCTACTTTGTTTGGGCTACTGTAAAATCTCGACTTCATTCATTCTTTCTCAAACATGGCCTTCTATTTATTCCCTGCTGTAAGTGGGAGTAGGACACTTAATAAATACTCATGTCTTAGTCCGAGGTAGAACTTCTTTTCTTAGAATTTTAACACAATTCCTCAAATTAATTCACATTTGAAAAATATGCGCCCTGTTGTGTGCGTTTTTGAGATTTTATATATCTACTATATAATAAAGCACCATTCTGTGTGCCCAGACCCTCAGAGCAATCTGATTTGTCAGTTTGGATTTGACAATGTGATGAATAAGGGAGTGTAAGTGTGCACAAGGAGGAGTAAAGGTGCACACAGAGAGTGTCCTTCAAAGACTTAAAGAATAAAACCAGACTGGAGACAAGAAATGTGTCTTGAAAAAATATATACATACACGGGCTTCTGTAAAATGCCAAATTCCCTCCCTGAGGATAAATAAAGATCTATCTACAGTGATCAATTACAAAGTTCTAATCTAATGTACCATTCTACAGATTTTATGTTGCTAATAATTCTCATTTAATGTCGAACATTCAGGGAATTTTATTTAAAAAAAAAAAAAACTCTACAACCACTACCTAAGGTTAAGATGCAAAGCAAAACATTAGCAAGTCTAATGTAGTAATGATTTTAGACATATATGGGTCTGCTCATATCGAGAAGGACTGTGATCAAGTATATACTGAAATAATCCAGAGCAAGGTATGAAACCAAATGGTACAGAAGAACTGCCACTCCTAGCTGAGATAAACAGATGGCCCACTGAACACTTAAGTGGTCCTTTATGTACTATAGAAGAGTATGGATCGTGTTTAGCTAGAAAGAGAGAGAGGGGTTCTTGAAGTCTGGGCGGTTTAGCCGGTTGGTTTGCATATACTGTCAGCATAGGGGGATGGGTGGGAAACTGAGCGCTTCCACCCGAAACCCTGCGCCTAATTTCTAGTGAGCCTTCCAACAACGATCCAGAAGGACTCCTCAAAATTGGGAGCACGTGATGCAAGATTTGCCAACATTCGGGAGGTGACAGATCGGCTACAGAATCCAGGACTGAAGAATAAAAATAAAAATTTCAAATCTACGTTAACCTTCTTTTTCAACCCTGCCCCTGCCACATCACCAAGCAACGGTAACCAAGCAACTTGTGTCGCAGAACCTGAGATGAGCAAAATGAAAAGAAACAAAACGAAATCTGCAAAAAAAAAAACAAACAAATTGCAGGCCCAAAACTTCTCGTATGATCCCTAGAGCCGTCTGGTTTAAATCCAAATCAAATAAAAACCCCGCGGTCGAACAGCTTGACCCCCACCCCTACCCCCGTTACCCTGACAACACCCACCCCTCCTTTCTTTTCCGTGGGTAAATGCAGCAGCTGTGACCGTACGCCTTACCCGCCTTGTATAAAAGTGTCCCTCCTCCACCTCGGACGCCAGTGTCACTGCCTCAGCTACCAACCCCCATTCCACAAGACGGTGTGCGGGGTGCCGGGAGAATATAGCTGGCCGCGCCACTGCCTCGCGAGCTTTGTGAGCGATAGCCACCAGCGCGCGTGCAACACGGGCGGCGTTTCCCACACTGCAAGAGGAGCCGCCATTTTCTGAACGCCATTCACACACATGCTTACTCACTGCACCCCCCCCCCCCCCCCTTTAAAAAGAAAAATAACACCGGCGGCTAGCGCCGAGTCCGGAGCTCTCAGCCAAACGTTAATCCCCGCAAAAATGCAAACACAGTATAAATCTATATGGACATTGCAATGATTGTACGCAACCATTCTGCAATTCCACTTCCTAGCGAAAGGTTCCCAACATGCCAGGCAGCTAAACACGTTGCGTAGTCTTGAAGAACAGCGACGATCCCTCTGCGGTGTTCTATTTCAGAGAAGCTCTCGCGCCAGAAAGAGATCCTGATTTCACACAAGCCCTCCATACATACATGTATGATCTCCTGTAAGCATATTTACTCACTCACCAAAAATCATACAAACACGTTAGAAAAAAAAATCGAAATAAGGCAGTTCCGTCGTATATTCTGCTCTCTCCACAATCACAGCAGCGCTGCCTCTGGGCCGCATGAGGACTGTGTGCAGCCCGGTGCGGATGCTGCGATGAGCGGCAAAGGTATTGATATTCAAACGGAGCTGCTGTAAAAAGGCGGTTGTGTGGAAATTGCCATCAATTGTTGAGGAAATCTTGCAACTGTATAAAATTGACATGCATAAATATTCCGCAGCTTGGTGTTGCTCGTGTAGGTAAGCATCCCAATGAGTTCACGCGCAGGACAGACTTCCAGTAGGGCTGGCGCTTCAACGCCGCATCCGCGATGCATGCCCGCCAGCACACCAGCGGCAGACAGAACGTAGCCACGGCGGACAGCGTCGCGGCCCTACTGCCTTCTTCGAGAATCATTCTTTTAGCATTTTTGTGAAATCCTTAGCATGAACCACGTACTTTTCAGACATCCATCCATCCCTACGGGCCAACACAGGCGTAACGTTAGGAAAGACAGACACACGCGACCGTGTAAATTCCCAAAGAAGAGGCTTGTAATCCAAGCGACCCATGGTAAGCTAATATCACGGGCAAAGGCAATGCCCACTTTAATTCCCATCCATGGTGATGAGACCCTGATGGAGTCCATGATGCCTGAAAATACCTCCCCCCTTCTCCTCCTCCTTCTTCTTCTTCTTCTCCTCCTTCCAAACTCACCGTTTGAAATGTTCAATAATTTTCTCCTCTCGAACATTTTCGGGTAAATTCCCCACCCAAAGGTGCCTGGTTTCCCGGACCATACTGCGTTTTCGTGTCCCCCGCTCATACAGATAGGCTGTTTTTGGGTTTTCCTCCCTCCTCGGCGGTGTTATTTGAATCACAAAGTAGCCGCCGCCAAGCGAGCCCGTGTAGAGTCGAATGCGCTTCGCTCCGATCCCACCATTAGTTCTCGCGCTCTGTGTATGTGTATAGTAAGCAAGAGAGGGAGCGGGCGCGAGGCAGGGAGCGCGCTCCTTCAACAGCCAGCAAGCGCGGGCGCGCTCCCGCCAACCGTGCGACTTCGATAGCTCATGGGGAAGTGGGAGGAGGGGTAGGAAGCGGAGGAGGAGGAGGTGATAGTGGAGAGAGGGGGAGGGGTTCGTCTGGCAATACGCAGGCGCGGAAATCCGCAACCTACTGACGGCACGCAGGGGGTGGGGTGCGAAAGTCTGGGAGAGTGAAACCAGCAGCAGTGGTGATGGCAAGAGACTGCCTGTCTTTTCATATTATTGTTCCTGTTAATTTCAATGAAATGTGCTTTGACATTTTCTTTTGAATTGAGGGAGAAAATGAATGGTTCCAAAAGATATGGGACACTAAGGTGCTTTCGGTATGTACATTTCAAGGTCATGCTGTCACCAAAAAGGTCAATACAGTCAGTTGGGCTTGGTGTTACACTTCTTCAGCCCACGTTGTATGCAGATATTAAGTTCTGAGCATGTATGACGGTAATATCTCAAGATACATTAATTTAGGGACCTGAGTTATGTATCCATATTAGCACTGTGTTGTTTTTGTATTAACTTTTGCACTGGATTAACTGGAATTTCAAATGTGTTTGGCATGCAGTGATTTCAGTATGCCAGCATGGTTGTGCCCACTTTGTATTGGTTTTAATAACTTTTTAAAAATCTAGAAGCCTTTATTTAAATTTTACATTGCAGGAAAATCAGGAATAAACCAAAGTAGATAATCCCACAGAGTAGGAACTACAAAAGTAAATAAACATTTAGAACGGTTGTGTAGTGGGGCATATTATCTAAAGATCATGCCTGGCAAAACCATAAAAAACATAAAAATGGAATGGTACATACAGTACTTTCATGTAAAGTTAGAGAGGCGAGATCGTGCTGGTTTGGACATGTGCAGAGCAGAGATGCTGGGTATATTGGCAGAAGGATGCTAAGGATGGAGCTGCCAGGTAAGAGGAAAAGAGGAAGGCCTAAGAGAAGGTTTATGGATGTGGTGAGGGAGGACATGCAGGTGATGGGTGTAACAGAACAAGATGACCAGGACAGAAAGATATGGAAGAAGATGATCCACTGTGGCAACCCCTAACGGGAGCAGCCAAAAGAAGAAGAAGATGTAAATTTCACTTTAGCAATACTGCAGGAAATCATTCAGTGGACGTTCTTAAAATACAATACAACCAATTGTACTCTGTAATCATATACAATTTAGTTATTATGTGCACACATAAATGTAGAGTAAAATTAACTGCAAATTCAATCAAATGAAAAACTGCAATAGTATTTCATTTGAAACTGAATACATTGGGTCAAATGAGGTAAACAAATTGTATAGATAGACAGATTGGTATGGGGTAGATTAATGCCTCTGTCCATGAACAACAACATTTATTTATGTTTCACTTTTTCATACTCTGGATGTACCTCAATGTGCTTTACCAATAGGAACCACAAAAGTAAATAAACATTTAGTAATGGTTTTATAGTGGGGCTTATCATTTAAAGACCTTGCTTTGGCAAAACCACAAAAAACAAAATCAATATGGAATGGTGCTTACAGTACTTTCATGTACTTTCATATAAATGTCACTTTTCTGATACTGCAGGAAATCACTCGGTGGAAGTTTTTAAAATACAATACAACCAATTGTACTCTGCAATTGTATACAATTGAGTACAGCTTACAACAGTGTTAATTATGTGCACAAATAAACGGAGAGTAAAATGAACTGCAAATTGAATCAAATGAACATTTTAAATAGTATTTAATTTGAAACTAAATACATTGGGTCAAATGAGGTAAAAAAAACTGCACAGATGGATTAATGTCTCTGTCCAAAAAAAAAACAACACTATTTAATTTTATTGCACATTTTCATACTCAGGATGTAGCTCAATGTGCTTTATAAAATGTCAAAGAAGTAGTTATAAGAAAAGAAAAATTTAAATCAGATAAAAATAAAAATGAACAAATAATATACAACAATAAATAATACATCTCTCTATTATAAAAAAAAATCTTGGGAGGGAGACTAGGGAGACGAGATGTGATCTTCTCGGAAGACAATTTGACGTCCCGCAAGAGACACTTTAATGTCCCGTGAGACAACATTTAAAACAAGTTCACAGACATCTAACATAGCAGTTGTTGGAATGCTTTTGGCAGACACACTTCATGTGCTCCCAGCTCTTAAAATAACGACAAGCAACAAGCAGAACACGCATCTCGCCAGCAGCAGCAAGTCAGCAGATGATCTGACCGCTTCCCCTTAGTGTGCGTTCAGCCCCCCCTTCACAACGCGAGTGGCAGAGACGCGAAGTGGCATAAGGACAGCTGCTGTACAGGCTTTTAAATGATTGACACACAGTGCGATAAGCATAACACGCAGCACGCCAGCAGCAGCAACAAGCCAGCAGATGATCCAACCACTTCTCCTTAGCTTCTCCCCCCTTCACAATGCAAGCAGCGTTATATGTCCTGCGAGAAAGAGATTTAACCACGCCCAGGGCCGGAAATAAAGGACAAGTATTGTTTTTACAAAAGTTTTAAAGTAAATGTGAAAATAATGCATGCAAAACCCGGGGATGGGCGAGCAAAGCGAGCAGGGGGCAGAGCCCCCTAGTACTTACATAAAATAGATATATAATTAATAGAAAAGCAGAGTTCTTCTATATAGAATCAATTTTTAAGTCTTTAAAGATAAATCCAACGATAACGTGAAATGGTTGGAGGACAAATAAAAATTCCATAGAATCTATAGAATAACATCAAATCTGCAAACATGTATCTTCTATATATAATAAAACGCTAATGTATGTGTTTGTGTGTGCGTATGCAATCCCTGCAAGCAATCTGATTGGTCAGTTCAGCTTTGGTTGCTCAGTCAAATGTGATCAAGACAGGAAGCACCAGGCAAGAGAGGTTGCCACATTTGAGGATACTGAGAAAAAGCATACAAGGAACGTTGAGAGTTGCCGTCAAAACGGCAAGTATTTGTAAAAATATAAATACTGTTTTCACAGTGGGTGATGGGCTCCTGTCCACTATTGGTGGTATTGAAAAAGCAGAAAGAAAGCAAGCAATGTGCCTCAAAATGACACAGTCTGAAAAGCAGGCTTTACAGAAACGCAATTAAGAGAGGACAGGTTGAGACACATGAGGATGCCGAAGAAGGGTGTAGAAAAAACACTGAAGGTACGTGTAAGGCAAGAGATATCAAATATTTTTAAATCTGTTCTAATACATGTCTTTGATAGTTAACATAGCTAGTATAAAAATAAGGTTTTTTAAAACCTACTTGTGCAAAAATTTAGCAAATCTGTAGGCCTGGTCCCTTGACTAATCCTGGTCAAATTAAACACCTCCTATGGCACTGATCTTTGGACATAGGTAAAATCATTTTGAAGGATATCTAAATATATATACTGGACCAAACTGGACCAAAAACAATAGGTATGGAGCTTGTAACAAGACATGCCATGCAACTCGTTTGAAAAACATAGGTTAGTTTATTCAGGAGTTATTGTTATACATGGGTCCCAGGGTTCAGGGCGGATATCTTGGAAACCACTCATTTTAAATTTTTGTATCTTTGCTAGAATGTAGTAATCCAGAAGCTCTACACAACACAAGTAACACACAATTTTCCAATGAAAATTGAAAGTTTAAGGCATGAAAATCAATTTCAATTTTCCACAGACACCATGGTAAAATCGGGTCTTCTCAATGCTATGAACATTATAGAATCAGAATCTGAACTTAACCCAATAGTGAAATTTTGACCCCATCACAAAATTTCCATTTAGATGGAAGTAAAATAATGTATTATATTTTCAAGCGCTACTCTTACCATAAGTAAATGTTCTCTATATAACTAGGTTCAAATACTAGTCTGGGCACTCTTTGCAATGAGTTTGGACATCATGTCCATGTCTGCATGTGTTTTCAGCAGGCATTTTGGTTCCTGTTTTCTCTCTGTATATCAATAATCTGGAGGTTAGGTTAACTTGTGATTATAAATCAAACCAGTATGAGTCAATGGGAATGTGTCTATAAGTTTTCCCTGCAATTGATTGGCATAGCATACAGGGTTAGTACTGAATACTTAAATAAAGATATATGTTTGATATGATACAGCTTTAAGTAAACAACAAATAATGAAGTCAGTAATATATTTGGTATGAATCTGAATAATAAAAGATTAGAACCCAAGTCCAAACTGATACGTTTACATATAACAATGACCTAACATGTTTAATATGCGAGTCTTCTAGTTGGAGGTAAGGAATAGTTTAGCAGCTATTGTGTCCAAAAAGATACATTTATAATGAAATACAGAAAGCAGACATTCAAAGGGTCAAGGAGAATAAGCATTCATAGTTAAGGATAATTGAAAAAGTAAGTAGGAAATTAAAACCCAGAATGCCAGAACATGGAATAATATCAATACATTTGCACAGACTTTCTGGTTATACCAAAAGGACAGAACACTATCATGCTTGGTGTCATCATTCTAGAGATCACTTCCTGTGCTCTGCTGATTAACCTTGATTGATTTTGTTATCCTGAGTAAGTAAGTCTATCAAATGCTTCATTTAACTGTATACACATAAGGAAAAAAATTACTGATTTTTATTTTGCTTTGTTTAAACATGTCAGTTATATAATTAAATGTGATTGTTAACTCAAAAAGGTACGTTGGTGTTATTGTGTATGCATTTGTGTGGGGACCATACCCCATTAAATATCCAGTTGCTGCCCTGCATTTCTTTTTGGGACAATTAATATGAATGGAGGAATGTTAGTAATATAAGATATCATTAATAATAAGTTCAGTGTTCTTTCAGTGCATTGTAGAACTGCAAAAGAGTGTCCAGCCTGAGTGAAATATAATGCCCTATTTAACAGTTATTTCTCAAGACATCCTTCTTTTGTGTAATAAACAGGGAGCGATATCCCAGCATAGAGTCTGAACTCTCACTTTATGTATTCACTTTGAAGGCTGAAAGCATTATTAGACTTGTTACAGTCTACAGAAAAATAAGCAGATCAATACTTCAGAAGAGAGTCATCAAACTCTTCTGAGGTTTGAAATGTCTTTCTGGAGATGGCGCATTTTTTCTGTGGTTTACTGTCTCCCCTGGGATCCTTTGAAAGATACAGATAGTACATATTTGATTTTTTTAATTATGTAGTAAATACCAGAGTTGCAATGCACCCTTGAGTAAATAATGAGTTGGAGACAGTCAATAATTTAATAAAGTTTATGATAAAAAGGTAACTCTGCAAAGCTTTTCATAGTGAACGTAATATAAAAGCACTTTGTACGTAAAAGAGAACATTTTGCCTTGTTTGTTTTTTATGTTCAGTTTTACAATATATCATTTTACACTTTCAATTCAATCTGATTTTGTATATGCCATGCTTCTCAGTATACTGGCTCAGAGAGTTGTAGAGAATCAACAGTCTATCCCTGCTGAATCAGGCGCAAAGCAGGAACCAACACACTCCTGCTCTCCCTCATAGCAGGTCAGTTTAGAGTTGCTGATTAACCTAAAATACACATCTATCTTTGCACAATGGGAGAAAACCATATCTTTTTTTAAGTAAGTGATAATGCCTGGTTTCAAAGTTGAAAACGTTTTTTTTATCAGAAAACAAAAAGACTTTTCTGTTCCATGCACCAACTACAAGTTACCTTGAATATATCTTTATTTAGAAGAAATATATGTTAATTGTGTGTTTTGCTCAGCAACAAAATTCATATAAGTAATACATTATAATCACACCATGATTTTACAATGGCATCAGGAACAAATTTACCTAATGTCACTGTGGCAGTCACTCTTTTTTTCACCCTGTTACTTCTATTTTTTGCATTGCTAATTATATATTTATTTTAGAAACGACCTGACCTACTAACAGTCATCCAAGCAATATCAGTCCATCTATACATTCAGTTTTCAGACCCCAACATTTCCATTATAGAGTCACGGGGAGCCACAGCTTGTCCCGTGCAGCATCAGGCACAAAGTATGAGCCATATTTAGACAGGATCCAAGTCCATCAAAGGTCACATTGGTGAATATAACCACACTTACTCATACCAAGCAAGTTTAGATTTACCATAAACTTATAGGGAATTTTGTTGGATGTGAAAAAAAAACATAAAGAACCTGGAGGAAACCCATACAGACAGGAGAAGAATGTGCAAACTTGGAGAAAGTGACTGGACTAACAACTGCATATAGGACTCAGAAGCTGTGAGGCAGCTGCGTAAACCACTCAGTCACAGTGATGCTTTGTACAAATAATGAATGCACAAAGTAACTCATAAATAATTATATAGTATATTTCATTTTGAGTACCATCTGAAAGTGTTTTATTTATAAAAAATTACAGAAAAGGTCTTTGTGGATTCATCTGCCAGATGTACAGGCATAGTCTCAAAGATCCCAAAGATGCATTTTAAAATCAGTCCAATTTATTGCATTCATTCATCAATCATCTATCCTCCCATTCATTCACCACTTTATTACTTTCAGAAAGCCTCTACATCAGTTACAAGTCCTTTTCAGTAGAAACATATACACTGTAATAATAACTAACTAGGATTTATTTTGCAAATTAATTTAATTTAAAAGTGTGCACATCATGAAGGTGCAGTAGGTAGTATTGCAACCCAAAGTCTTTGTACTCTTCTTCAGTTGATGACTGATTTACCTTCTGTTTGAAGGTTACATATTTTCCCACTTTCCCCTTTATAATTCTCCTAAAAGGACTTTTGATTCCTCTCAGAGTCCAAACACATGCTGTTAGGCTGAATAGTGATTGTATATTGACTCGGAATGAGTACACAGTGCCACATGCACATTTGTGCTGCAATAGACTACTGTTGAGTCCAGGGGTTAATTCCTGCCTAGTGCCCGTTCTTGATTAGCTTAGGGTCAAATTTCAAACTGTACAAGAAGAAGCAACTTCAAAGTCCAGACAAATGGGCATATAGCAATACAACAAATGAAGCAAACATAGAAAGGCAAGAAAATTAAATTCCAGCTTTCAAAGAATTAAAAAAAAATCTTTACCAACAACATGGCAATTACGCTTTAATTTGTTTATTAACCGTTTAAAAATAAAATTTAACAGAAATATGCTAAAAGTGCATTTTAACAAATGTGGTCGTTTAAAAGGATTCTGACTAACTTTCAACACTAAATTGATTAGCAAGGCTTGCATGTCATTGTATGCTTATACCCTTTGATTCACTGCCATTCCGTTTGGATTTTACTCCTGCCTTGTGTGTGTTGTTTGCTGGGAGTGGCCACAGCACCTGTGAATCCAAAGGAATAAATACCCACTCATCTGTTTTTTGTAGCAATGTTGTCCCAGTTGGGGTTGCCAACAGGTCATGGTCTATAATGACAGGAACAGGTGTAAGTCAGGAACAAATCCCAAAAAAGACACCCAGTCCACTAGAGATACACTTGTATACATTCACTACAGGACAGTTAGTAGCAAACATCTTACAAGTTTCTTTGTAAAGTGAAAAGAATCTTGAGGCCTTTAAGAAAATCCATTATAACATGAAAAACACTGTATATGCAGAATCACCAAAGTATACATTCTAGCCTGCAACTGAAGTTGAATTTTACTCATTGTGAAATTATGCTTTCTAAAATATATGGTATTGCTTTGAACCTAATACAATTGCAGAGAAATGTTTTATTATTTTATATAGTTTTTATCTAATTCTACTTTGTTTACCCAACGGGAACATTTCTCTGCATTTATATTAATATTATTCTCCTTAAGGTACACTATTAAAGGACAAGTTAATTATTTTTGGGACTCACCAGGATTGTGTGTATTTACTACTAAGAATTAGACACAGAGAAATTATCAGAATACCCATAGTATTAAATGTCTTGAAAATATATGCACTTTTTCATAACACATTTATTTTTGTTTGTATAAGGGAACCTAAATATTTCACAATAAAAATCACTATATGAAACAAACACTTTGTTATTGTGACAAATTATTGCAGTTCAAAAACAATGAATTTGCTATATTAAATTACTACTTTATGAAATCAGGATTTTTTTTAATATAATTGATTAGGAAATAGAAGTGTTGTTATTCAGAAAAATGTTATCTATTGAGTGCACTTTTTAAGGAATCATTTGGTGAAATAAAGTGACACACTTGTGACTATGAGTTCAAATGCCTACTCGGTTAATATGTGAATAACGTTTACTCATTCTCTCTGTGTTCTTATGGGTATTTCTGTAGGTATTTTTCTTTTCCATTCACAACTCAAAGGAATTTATGTTATTTCAAGATACAACCCTAAAAATTAGGCCTAATGTACCAGGGTGTAGGTGTGAACGTGTTGTGGATGATCAGCATTATTTCCAGTGCTGGTTTTCTGCTTTGCACCCATAATACTGTCAGGACTGTATGTTGCTCCCAAAGACCTGCAGTTTGGATTTATCAGGATAGTTAATAGTCAGATTGATGTGGTGGAATTTGACTTCTTCTGTTTAAAACCAAAGACTAATATATTCTAAATTATTTTTATATAAATGTTGACATCAGGCGCTATATGTAGAGCTAGGCCACCTATAGAATGTTCTTTCTTTCTAGGAGCTTAACCAAATCAAGTATCCTGCAACTGATATTTTTTGGGCAATACTAGGGGGCACGGCCCCCTGCTTGCTTCGCTCACCAACAAACCCCCCGGCCTGCGCTACGCACCAGCCACTTTGAGTCTCTGCCGCTCACGTATGTGGACTTCACTTTCACCAAACAACAAATCTTTTAATTCTCGTGGATACGCCTCTTCATTGGGAAGAAACACTACTTTTCCCTGACGGCAACACGAATTAGACGGTCTACAAGTCACTGACTTAAAGTTTAAATCCAAACAATATATTCAATCTCTTTTCACTGTTCTGTTAGTTCACCGAGTAATAATTTCCATTTATTTGCGCTAATGTGATCTTTACTATAATTTTTTTTAGACTTTCGAATTTTAGTACTTTCATTATCTCTAACGTGCTCTGCATGTGTATCGCGCTAACATTTTTGAATTCTTTACGACATTCTACTTTGTCATCTACTCTTTCTCTTTTATTTCCAGCCCCGGGCGTGGTTAAGTCTCTTGGCACAAAGTCTCGTCTCGCAGGACGTGAAAGTATCTCTCTGAAAAAGTCATGTCTTATCCCAGGCTAAAAAGTCTTGTCTCATCCCAGGATTTTTTTTATTATAATAGAGAAAGTAAAATATAAGAATAAAAATGGGAATCCACCGCAACATCTGAACAGGAAGTACCTTTTACTTTAAAGTTTTAAAAATAAAAGTATGTGCACCTTTGTTTAGTTAAAAACAAATGGAAATCATCTCATTTTTCATGAGAATTTTACCACACTGGACCTAAAATACCAGGATGCTCTTTTATTTCGTCCATTAAAACAAACATTTGATGCCTTTAATTCAGAGCTGCCACTTCAGTTTTTAATCAAGTGTCACTTGTAAAATAAGTATGATGACCAAATTACTTTATTCTGTTCACTTTACAATTAATTTTAATGCAGATTACAGTATTTTAATCTGGTAGATAATTTCCATTTGTTTGCGCTAATGTGATCTTTACTATAATTTTTTTTAGACTTTCGAATTTTAGTACTTTCATTATCTCTAACCTGCTCTGCATGTGTATTGCGCCAACGTTTTTGAATTCTTTACAACATTCTACTTTGTCATCTACTCTTTCTCTTTTATTTCTAGCCCTGGGCGTGGTTAAATCTCTTGGCACAAAGTCTTGTCTCGCAGGACAAGAAAGTATCTCTCTGAAAAAGTCACGTCCCGTCCCAGGCTAAAAAGTCTTGTCTCGTCCCACGATTTTTTTATTATAATAGAGAAAGTAAAATATAAGAATAAAAATGGGAATCCACCGCAACATCTAAACAGGAAGTACCTTTTACTTTAAAGTTTTAAAAATAAAAGCATGTGCACCTTTGTTTAGTTAAAAACAAATGGAAATCATCTCATTTTTCATGAGAATTTTACCACACTGGACCTAAAATACCAGGATGCTCTTTTATTTCATCCATTAAAACAAATGTTTGATGCCTTTAATTCAGAGCTGCCACTTCATGGTTTTTAATCAAGTGTCACTTGTAAAATAAGTATGATGACCAAATTACTTTATTCTGTTCACTTTACAATTAATTTTAATGCAGATTATTTTAATCTGGTATAATGAATAGAAATTGCACAATTATATTCAAATGATCACACATTTAAACCAACCAAATGTTTAACATTATATGCATGGAGAAAACCAGGAAAAGCAAACATTCTTGCTTTGAAACTGATTTTTTGTGTTGTAGGTAAACTATCAGAGCTTGTCTTTGAATTACTTATAAAATCATAGCACTTCGTTGCTTTTAATTGCTTGTGTCTCCTGAATAATGAAAATATTGAAACAGCTAACATGATTACAGAACCCTGACCAGGGTTGGTTTCTGCCTTGCACCAAGTAGTGCCAGAGGAGTCACTGACTTTCTGCAACCCTGCACTTGATAAATGGGTTAGAAAAATGGAGGAATGGATGAATACAGATACATTATCAAAACCATAAGCTTCACTAATCACTTTTATGACAACCATACAATTTTACAGGTTATCATAAAATTACAAAGTTAGAACATTCTGAAAACCAGAAGGCTTCACCAATCACTCTTCATATTGTCAATAACATGTCATTGCTATCACTACAGTATATAGTGTAAATTCTATCTGTGTGAGCTTTAAATGCACAAAATATTTACAGTTTTTAATTTTCTGATAAGCACAATGCAAATGCATCCCACAGCATTTAACCATATTAATTTCTTATATAGTGCTTTATAAGAATAAATTAGAAAATATTTCATAAATGTCAATTCATATTTTCTACCTTCAAAAGTGAACAACAAACCACTTCATAAATTCAGTACATTTTGCAGCCATATTGTTGCTTCCATTTTTAATACCAACTAAAATTAACTTCAAATGCATAGTATAAAATGTTACTCTATATTCTTTTTCTGAATATGCTTATTCCATGGCAGGATTGTGTTATAGCAGAGTCTATCCTGGTAATATTAAAAACAAAACAGTGACCAATTGTTTAATTAGTATTTTTCTTCTCTTATTTTGTATTCATAAATATGCACTAAAATATTTACATGTAAACAAAATTCAGAAATGTGTATTTTTGCCTGATCTGTAAAAGTTAAATTTGTTTTACTAATTCACCTTTTACTGTGGGGTTGACTCCCATAATTGTATCCAAATACTGACAATTAATGATGAGCAATACAGACATGTGTGCAAATGACACTGAATACTAAAGCGAAGTTTCTGCCTTTGTGAGCCTATTAGTATGAAAAGAATTAAATGACCAGACCATGAAAACAGCAAAAGCTTAAAAAGTAAGAAAAAGAACAATAATTAAAGTCACATACACAAATGCTTGCTAGGTTCCCCTAAATATTTAGAATTTTTTTTTTTTATTTCTTTGCAAATGATAAAAATAAATCATATTTACCTTACACAATACTGTTTAACTGTAATATTGCACTTGTAATAAATGTTCTATTATGTTTTACTGCTTATATCAGTAAAATGTATGCTATTATTGATAGATCACTTTAAGTAGTTGAACATACTGTATTCAGTTAATTGAGAATATGAATGGTCCTTAGGTTTGAGTAAATCAAAGCATTTTGCAGCTACACAACAACACAAAATTGGACTACAGTAAGTTTATGTGTAAAACTGAAACAAAACATTTCTTACAAATGAATTATACTAGTTATGTGGAACCTGCTGACATAACTAGATTAATTCCAACATTTTATTTTTCTCATTGTATAGATGTACATGTGGTTTGGTGTTAGTAATTATGTTTTCTCTTTCCATTATTAGTAGCCACATATAGTTCAACATATTTGGTGAAGTTCTTATAGTAATATGGTAGCATAATTATACAATGTTCATTGTTCATAAATAATGAATGCACTTCTGAAATTCTGTGATGTACAAGACAAGTGTGGCAACTGGAAATTGAGTTTATTCAGTAAAATCATTCTACAACATTGTGTTCATTCTGCCTTTAACTTAAAAATAATGCAGCATAAGACAAAAGTATTTATGCTTAGCATTTACATTATAGCAATGAGCTTTGATGTGAACTCTCGCTTTTAAAGTCAGTTTGATATTTCATTTAATTAGATTGGAATCCCTTTATTTGCTCTTTCATTTTGTTAAGATTAATTGTATAATATTAGAGAGGGAAAAGTGTTTTTTCTGATAACCTGACATAATCAGCAATAATAGACAAATGTTTTGCCCAGGTTATCAGCATTATAATGTCCTTGATATTACTTCCACATTTTCAGTGAAAATTTAAAAAAACATTCAGAAATAAAAGTAGGCACTAATTTGTGTCCGGGAATTAAACTGTAACAAATCCTGTCCTGTATAATACCCCTGTAAAGTGCCACTCAAGACTGTGGAAATGGCAATGGAATTCAGGAGCCCCCCCACCCCAATATTATCTCTCCTTTCCGCACTTCACAATAATGTGTCAATTATGGAATCCTTCACATTTTGGGGATATATAATCACCCAGGACTTAACATAGAAGAGCAAATTAGACTAAAAATAAAAAAGGCACAGCAGTGAATGCACTTTCTGCAACAGCTGAGGGAGTTCCATCTACCACAGGTGCTGCTGATTCAGATCCACACAGCAATCACAGAGTCTTCTCTAAGCTCATCCATTACAGTGTGGTTTGGATCAGCAACTAAACATGACAAGTACAGAATACCAAGTATAGTCGGGTCTACCGAAAAGATTGCCGGCATCAGTCTTCCCACCTTACAGGTCCTGTATTCTTCCTGAGTCATGAAGTGGGCAGGGAAAATCACTACAGACCCCTGACATTTAGGCCACAACCTCTCTGAACTTCTCCCATCTGCCAGATTTTATAGACAAATGCCATGCCAAAAGAAACAGATATATGAACAGTTTCTTTCCACAGGCCATCAAGCTCGTAAATAGTTAATTCAGCTGTCTTTGCTGGATCTTAACACCCATACTCAATATCTTGCTATATTATTACATATATCTAATGCATAATCCAGTATTTATTTCAGTATCTCCTGCACTGCCGTGCACTTTGTATGCATATTTACATTCTTTGTCTTATATGTATCTCAGGTGTATGATTACCTCTTGTGTGTATGTCTGTCATGTAACTATACTTAAAAAATCATAAAAAATAAAAAAATCCGGCGTCAAATTCCTTGTATGCGAGCATACTTATCTAATAAATGTGATGCTAATTCTGATTCAGATTTTCCCCTTTGTGAGGCCCTGTCCTCCAAAAGGCCTGTGCACTAATCTAGTAACAAGTGCCCCAGTTACCAGCACTGACTTCTAATTGGCCAAGCCGTCAATTTCATAGGTAGGGTGGAGTTAGTGGGTTTCACGAATTCTTCTTTCTAGCATTCTTTAACGAATTGATCATACACCATTTCCCTAACATAATATAAAAGTTTGCCTTGCCTTAACTCTGTGAATAAAAACAAGCCAGCGGTCCTTTCGCTTAGAACAGGCAGGGGGCGGGTTCCACGTCTCGCTTCCCCACCCCTAACGAGCAAGTCCACTGCCGCAGCGGAATGCAAGTTAGTGCGCAAGCGCTAGAATGCGGCAGAGTCCGAGCCCGCAGGGGCGTGTATGCGCGTGCGTGTGCCCGCCCACCTTCCTGCGGCTCGAGAGACGGGGACAGGCTCTCGGCTAGCTCGGCAGAAACTTCTGGAAAAGCAGCTCAGAGGGGACAAACTTTCAGTCACTGAGGAAACAAAACATACAAAATAACAGGAAAATTACTTGGAGTTATCCGTTCTACCCACGAATACAAATCCTGCTGGTTAAAATTAATCTTGAAGGGAGTAATAAAATTAAAATACTTTTTTGTGGAATTATGGGGGAACGAACCATGTCTGCCTGGCTTAAACGGAGCTTCAGACTCGCTTAATTCTGTAATCTTATACGAGAATAAAAATCCACTCATTTACACGAGTTTGGGCGTGGTCTGGTTTTGGATATTATTGCATTTCCAACTTCATCTTTTATTCCCTTTCCTTTGTTTTCTGGAACCCATCTGGAAGGAATTAATGAAAACAATGGATCTATTGTTTAACCCTGTTGCACAACTCGATTGAGTTTTCATACTAAAACACGAGAAAGATGTAGATTTTTCTTAAGGGCAACAAAGCAAACAAAATACCCCGGGAAATAACAGGATGTTATGTTCAAGCACAGTGTTAACGTACCGTTCTAGCGGGGGCATGGCATGTACTTTCTTTTAACATGCAATAAGTTATTTTTTTTTTTTTTTAAGTGACCAGTCTGTAGAAGGAAAGTATGAAGAAAACGAGGTAATATATCTGGTATTTTATATTATGAAGAAATAGATTATGGTAGAATGTCTAATGGAGTTCGAGCCTTTGTGTCTGTGTGTCCCTTTCCCGTGCGGGCGCCATTTTATGTTTTCTGGAATGTTCGAAAGACAAGAGTCCGCCATTTTGTATTGCGACGAGCTCTCGGCAGAGCTAACCGCGCCTAGGACGGACGAGTACATGACTGGAAACAAATTTGGTTTGTTGTGTGGATCCAGGGCAACTAAAAATAGAATGTGGTATTATCCTCCATAGTATAATTAGAGATTGACCTTTCTGTGTGTGTAAGAGGGAGAGAGAGAATGAGAAGGCCTTGGTAAGTTAACCCCCTGTTTTCAGGAGAAGAAACCTTTGATACTCAAACTAATTTGATTTACCAGTTGTGAGCATTTTTCCCCTTTTTTATAATATACCAGTGCCATTTATTAATTTAATCATTTTGAATGTTAACAACAGGAAGCACCCAAAAGCACAGCACTTAATAGTGGAGACCTTTCTGTTTCATGGGTGGGGATGGGGATTTTTTTGCTTATACTGTATAAGCCATTCGGCACCGTAAGGTGCTTTAAAGAACAAAGGATATTGCGCTGCAATTTGAAACTGAAGAGTAGGCCAGAAACTGGAAGAATGCACCACGGAGAAGCATGGAAAAGACATCACATGTGGGGGCAGTTGTAATCTTATATGTCACAATTAATGGGACTTTGAACGGGCCAGTGGGAGAGGGTTCAAAAGAGTGGGTGCTATAAGAGGTATGTCCTTACCAGGACTTGTGTAGCGAGGCAACTGGAATGTCCAGAAGTCTGATGTCAAAGGACTTTTTGTTGTTTCACAGGTTCATGTGATGCAGGCCTCATAATGAGGTATCAAGGGCGGTATTTGTTTCCATCTTTTTTTTTTTTTAATTTAATCACAGGTTTGTGGATAATTCTGTATCTGACAGGAAGCCAAAGAAGATGTACCACCTGGTTTGTAATGTGATCCCAAAAGGGACAGCTGTTTACTGGTGACATTCATATAATTTAATGTACTTGGGGTGGGTGGGTATGTAATTAAAATGAAACATTCACATCAGAATATGAAAACAAGATATTGATGGTGCTCAAAAACAAGTCATTTGTATATGATGTCTCATTTTACTCCACAAAACCTTTTGCAGACACCCTTCACTGTTGCAGTCTGAGTGTATTGAAAATGCATTGAGTGTATCCATGTAGCACGTTTAATTTTAGGAACAGATGGGTAAGCTGAAGCCATAGTGCAAATTGAAGATGGGGGCGGAAGGTCAGCAGTTTGTCAGACGAGCCTTCAGTTTCGATTTGAAATGGAGCCTTTCAAATTATACCTAAAGTGCACAAAATGAAATGAAACCAAGAGGTAGTAGTAGAAAAAAAAAAACGAAAAGAATGCGGAAGTTGCTGATTTACACAAAAGCCCTGTTTTAACAAAGAGATCTATTGTCCCCAACATGGAAGTACAAACAGTTTTTATCAAAATTTGGAAGATCTCTCCTAAGTGCAGCTTTTATTTTGGTATTGTGTTTAAATGTTTATGGCTATATTTTCTTTACAATGCACCTGGCCCTCCTTGCATTGTTTGGAATTTATCCTGTCTGATTAAAGGTTGTTTGAGTCACATTTCTTCTTTGATAAGATTAGATAAACTTTACTAATCCCAGAGGGAATGTTAGAAGCATATAGTAACAGAAGGGTACAAAACAAAGGTACAGGCTCACAGGACAAATAATACAATCAATCAATGGATAGGCAAATCAATAAATAAATTTATACTGTGTATATATTACTTGGAACTGCTGAGCCACAAGTTTATGGATGGACATCCACACATTACGTTAAGTCTTAAAAGTGTGAGGACAATTTCCTCTTAGTGTAAAATAAACATGATGGTTCTTAACTGTGTTTTTTGTGACTCTTGCAACCCTGAGAAAGCTGGTGTCAGTAGGCACATACTCCTAGTGAAAAACATAAAAAATGATGAAACAGCATTGATCAGAGAGTGATTCCACTGCACTAAATAGACATTTCATCAACAGCTGGCCAACAAAGACTCCCAAGTTAAAGGGGTATGTGTTATACATACATTATATAGTTTTCTTTTGTAAAAAAATATTTTCTTTGTTCTCAATAATATTTCTATTGGAAAACATTCCAGCGGGAGCACATCTGCCTCATAGTTTCAGAGTCTTGGATTTAAATATCTGTTTGGACACTTAACTGTGTGAAGTCTGCACACATTTTTAATGTCTTTGGGTTATAATTCATGTACCCCAGTTTTCCATCCCCATTCAGTAGCGTGTTAGTATAAATGGCGGTATTAAATTGATCGTGTGTGGGTGTATAAATGAGTGTTCCCTGCAGTGGGCCCAGTCCAAGGTTAATTACCTCCTTACATTCATTTCTGCTCAAATAGGCACTTATACTGTTACCGTGAATTCATCTAATAGGGTTTCATAACAGATCCATGGATGTTCCATTAAGAAACGTACATGGATTGGTTCTAACCATATTAGAAGTGTTTTTATTGCAAATTCCCATTTTAGTTAACATATACACCTATTAATTCAATTAACAGAAATCAGTTATTTAAAAGAATACTATTTGAAGCATATTTTACACCAATAACTGTTGCCAGTATTCAGTTTTTATACATGGAAGAATGAATGGAAAGGCTACTAAATGAATAACATCGGTATTGTAATGCATGTGTTCGACATACATTATGATTATACTGATACCACCAAAAGTGATTTACAAGAGATGGACAAATCACAGTTGGTGGCCTGCGTTCCAAATTAAAAAATGCACATGTAGGTCAGGTTCATTTACTTGCCTAGGAGCACCTCCGGTACAAGTAGTGGGGGTTGAATCAGCAACTTTCTGGTTTGAAGTCCAGTTT
The DNA here is from genome assembly GCF_900747795.2 of Erpetoichthys calabaricus. Taxonomy (NCBI): domain Eukaryota; kingdom Metazoa; phylum Chordata; class Cladistia; order Polypteriformes; family Polypteridae; genus Erpetoichthys; species Erpetoichthys calabaricus. The sequence goes on from NC_041401.2 coordinate 179,344,557, forward strand.
TGTAGCATAATATTATGTTATGCTTTCTACTGGTCAACTGCATACAGTTTGTAACAAACATTTGTTTGTGAGCACAGTGATAAGCATTGCAGTTTCACAGCTGGAGAAACTTGTTAAATACCCAACTCGGTTATTGTCCACATTTCTCCTTGTGCCCTTGTAGTTTTTTTCTTCTTTCTGGATACTCAAACATAAGCCTGCTGATTGGTGAACATGAGTGTGCATATTATATTACGGGATTGGCGCCAGCCTTCTTCGTGATGCTGCTGGGTACATTCCCAACTCTTGGAGGGTGAGGTTCAGAAAATGGATAATACAGTAGATATATGTATGTTTAGTTTATGAGGGTGTATACAGTTGTACATTTAGCAGCAGTAAAAATATAAACTCAGGCCAATGCTAAGAGAAAAAGAAAGGTAAAATGTTCACATTAATATTCAGATGCTGTTTTCAGAAAAAAACACCTTTTTAACTTTCTAAATACTCTGCATCAGTTATCTGTTGGAGATACTGAAAAGTACCTCTTCTAGCATTGCAGCTGTTACTGACTAAGGTATTTCAAATGTAAGTTATGTGGTTGTTGTGGACTAATTCAACCCCTAGGCCATTCAAAGAATCCTCGACAGAGTTTGTGTAAAGTTTATTCATTTAGCATTTATGGAGAATTAGGGTACATGAACATGCTGGTAGCAAGAAAACACACAGTGCAAATTATAATTAAAAGATGGAAAAAAACAGGCTATATAGGCATTAAATAAACATATTGTGTAGCAACTCACTTGTACATAGCAACATGATGTCACAATTAATAAACATTTCTAAGCCCAAAAAATAATAAAATAATAATATATTGGGTATTTAGCAGACCCATTATAATATCCATTGCCAGGGCACATTTAAAAATAAAAATGTTTGACTTAGTGGCTTATATTTCACATCACTAAATCCCATTACTTGATGAGGTATCCATATATAATCTTGACATCTTAAAATTAAGTCACTTTATAACATTTTCTGCCGGTTTCAAATAGGCTCATATTTTAGAAATAATAGAATTAAACTAGGGTGGCGCAGTGGGTAGCGCTGCTGCCTCGCAGTTGGGAGACCTGTGGACCTGGGTTCGCTTCCCGGGTCCTCCCTGCGTGGAGTTTGCATGTTCTCCCCGTGTCTGCGTGGGTTTCCTCCGGGCGCTCCGGTTTCCTCCCACAGTCCAAAGACATGCAGGTTAGGTGGATTGGCGATTCTAAATTGGCCCTAGTGTATGCTTGGTGTGTGGGTGTGTTTGTGTGTGTCCTGCGGTGGGTTGGCACCCTGCCCGGGATTGGTTCCTGCCTTGTGCCCTGTGTTGGCTGGGATTGGCTCCAGCAGACCCCCGTGACCCTGTGTTCGGATTCAGCGGGTTGGAAAATGGATGGATGGATGGATAGAATTAAACTAATTAAAAACATCATGTCTGTAGGAACTGTCAGTCACATCTCCATTTGTTTGTTTGTCTTTGGAATGATGGTATCCTCATTAGACTGTCGGTGAATACTTGTTTATCTTTTATATTCCTGCTTTCTGGAAGTCTCTCCATAGGAACTTCTGTCATGTTCTATCAGTATTTCCTAAAATTGCATGCCCAAGAGCACATCATTTCGATATTTTTTTGTGAAAATTTATTCCTTTTTAAAAAATTTTGACACTTAACTACCCACTGCATTGGTGCCGATTGTAATGCATTATTAATCAACATTTACTGTTAATTCTTCTCCTGTGAAAATTCTTAATTGCTAACCTATTGTAGGCTCTTTATACTGTTTTAATTTCCTGTGATATTTAGTACTCATTTGAATTAAGTTGCATTGCACTTACCTGCATTAAATTGGTGTCATCATTGTTCTTGATGTTGCTGGGGTAGACTGTATCTCCCGCAAATGGGTATTGACCTAAGCATGCAAGGAACATTTCTCTTTTTTGCTTTGAGTTAGTTTTGTGTGTCCTCTGGAATGCTTTATAATAGTACATTCTATAATATACAGTATAATGTAAAATAAATATAAGTTGGTAGTTGGTTTCCGTTGTGTAGGTGGAGGTCAATGAAATTTGTTCCGCCTTGTGGAAAAATAAAGGTTGTGTGTGTAGGTGACACTTAATTAAATGCATTCATATGCCCTTTTCAGTGAAGAGGCTCAGAGTGCACACATATTTTGGGTTCATTAAGCTCAGCGCCGTTGATGAGCAACAAAGGATCAGCTTTGTTCAGTTTAACTAAAGTCTGAGTATAACGAATTAATTTCCATCTCCGTTGTCCCTTTATGCATTTCTCATTGTACAACTGCTTGTGACAGTTTACTCTTTTATTTAAAATATATGCTGCAGATTGCCTTTTCAGTTTAGGGACAAGATAGGCACTGTAGGAAGGCTGAGATCACAAGCTAAAATAAAAGCCAGGCAGGTGCTGGCAAGATAATAGGAGAGTGTGGTAGACTGCATCAACAAGCGATGTAACTCATAAAGGAAAGATCAAGTATATTTTTAAAAATCATACTGAATAATTTCTAGAATTTAACATAGTACGATTTTTTCCAGATTTCTAAAACATCAGCTCTCCCATTTTAGGTGTATTTTGCAGAGATATACAGTATGTGCAGCAGTGGAATTTAGTTTAGTTGTAACACTTTGGGCAAGACGTCAGACTCGCCCTATTATGTTTTAAAGCAAAAATGTAAAGTGAAGAAATTGATTAATAATAAATAGAATATACCATATTTAGTTTAAATATATTGACAGTTTGTACTGACAGACATTTTTTTGCTTTTGTGAATTTCAGAGGTTATTTTATAAGGTTGTATTTTAGTCTTTTTTCTTTACTTTTTCTTTTCTTTTTTTTTGCAAAGAATATAGTTGATGGGCCAAACTGAAAATTTCTCAAAAATATGCAGATTCTTATTGCTGTTGTTGATAATAATAGAAATGATAAATCATTTTTTAATATGATTAGATATCAGTCAATTCAGCCATATGTTATTAAATTTGCTGATTCCTGGTGACTGTAGTCCTCCTTGGTTGCAACAGGTGTAGGACAGGAAAAACCCTGGTCATAGTCACGTATACATGTTTACACTCAGTCATGCAGAGCCAGTTTAGAGTTGCCAGTTCACGTATCACATATTTGTTTGAGGAAACTGGAGTACCCAGAGTAAAATCTATGCAAACACAGGGAGAATTTGCAAACGGCACACAGTGGCCACGTTATACTTTGAACCTAGGAGTGGGAATGTTAAAACAGTGCATCACTGTTCCCTCTATAATGTATGTTGTGAAGCAATGTTGACCTTCTAGTAGTAGTTAATGATCTTGATTGCAAAATAACTTACAAAGCAGTAGAGTGGTAGTATTCTGGCTTAATTCCCAAAAGACCTTGATCAATGCTGGTTTTAATTACAATGAATCTCTTAATCACAAGTTGACCACTGCTTAAAATCAAACATTTCCCTTATTTACCACTCACTTTCTTGTGGTTATGCTTATTGTTGCATTTAGCACAGGTATTTGGACTCTTTTTTGAAATTTGAGCCTTTAAAATAGTGTTAGACCTTTTTTTTTATCTTTATTAAGAAGACCATGTAACCAACAGAAATGTAGTGAAAAAATAATTTTAAAATCTTTCAATGCTTTCAGTGTACACACCTTTTTAACTGATACTTTGTGAAACACATTTTGCTTTTAACATTGTTTTTTTAGGTCTCTTATCAACTTAGCATTCCTAGGTTTTGCAGCAATATCACACTTAAAGGAGATGAGATATGGACATTTGACACATTAGCCAACCAATTTGTCTATAGATTGCCGTCTGATCTTGACTTGGCCTTTAATAAGACATTGATTATCTTTTTTTAAGAAATTTCTTACTTGAACGCATGGGACGGCAGGTTTTGTGCCAAAATATCTTGATATCTTCCCCTTTTTTCTAACCCTGATGTCAGTGATAAAGGCCACCACAATGGTGCCATCATCACCATACTAGACAGAAGGTGCTGTTTTTTTTAGTTGACAAACTGTATGGGATTTGCACTAAAATTTTCTTATGGAGTTAACACCAAAAAGTTCTACCTTGGCATTGAGACATTTTCCCACATGGTTTTAGATGACTTAATGTGTTATTCTGTAAAATATATATGGCAGTGGACTTCCTTGTTTTTGAGAAAGTATTCCTATTGTTGCTTTACACACGTCTTAGACTGGCAGAGAATACACAGGATGTTTGTAGTAATGCAGAGAGTGGTCAAGTTCTCCTAGGAATTCCCGCAGATCCTTTAACGTTCTCATCAGCTTCCCTGATGAGTTTTTTTTTCCTTTTCCTTGTCATCACTTTTGTAAGGATGTCCACATTATTGCAGTGCTCTGTTGGTGCCATATTTTGTTATCATTATTGTCATAGCGTTTTATGATAAGTACTCTTTCGTGTATACCTTTGATCAATAAGATCACTTATCTCTAAACCGTGAAACCAGGAAATCAACAAGGGGCTACTGATTTTATTTAAAGCTAGTCAAAATTGCTTAAAATGATGTCAGTTGAAGGTAAATTAGCTTTGGATATGATTCAGAATGTGGTTATTTAACTGTGAACACAGTTGAAATTCACTTTTTTACATACACATTTTATTTATGTGTCCTAAAAAGATCTGCCGTATTTCACTTAAATATTGTTCACTACAAAATTTTTAAAGGTGTAAAATGTGCAACCTGATTTGTTCTGATTTAAGTTTTTAAAACAACAAAAGCAATCTTCAATAAGGGTAATATCCATTGTATAACATTTGCAATACTGAGTATTCAAATGAAATTATTTTTTTTTTTCTTCACAGAGGGCTGGTTTAGAGTACTGCTTAGTTTGTGGAAGGGAAAGTAATACAATTAGCAGTTAAATGAATAGTAAATATGTTAAACAAGGGGGCTCCGCCCCCTGCTCGCTTCGCTCGCCTACCCCCGGTGTTGGGTATCCTGAAATACATTAGTCGACCCAAGCAGCACATTATTCCTAACTTCACTCCGCAGTAGTGCCACTCACAATGTGGCGGTGACGCCTGTGCCTTCATTCTGCAGTAGTGCCACTCACAATATGGCGCTGACGCCTGCGCCTTCCGTACTTTATGGACCGTACTTTTCCGTAGCCTCTTCCGTTTGAATCTGGGCTGCAGCGCAGAGTCCTCTTTTTTGTGTGGCTGTCGGTAGTTGTTAGCCATGGGCGCGTTGTTGCTTCATTTCTCATTCACGTCAGTTGAGTTCTTTCGTTTTTGGGCCGTGACTCCTTCGTGTGCGGTGGATACAACTTCACGTACGGTTTATGAGATGCGCGCTGTACGCGCCTGCGCAGTACGTCTCATGGTCCCTGCGTCCATGCCATCCAGTTTACCATTCTCGGTTAGTAATATGGATATTGCAGATGCGGTATGACATGCCACAACCCAGGTAGAAACAGAGCAAAGGAAAAAAAAACAATTGTAATGATGGGTATTTTAGAGAAAATAAATCTGTAGTGGCCATCATAGAAAAGTAACTATTGGCAGATCTAGGTCACCTAGCCTCCAAGGCGCCTTTAGAGACTGTCCAATTTGGTGCTTAAGATGGAGTTGGCAATGTGAGTAAATAATCTAATCTGAAAGTTGGTCAGATGCTGCATTCAGTCAGTTAGGCTACTACTCTCATTTAAAGTGAAGTCTTCTTCACTGCCTGTGGAGGCCATATAGTCACAATAGTAGAAGTGACATTTGGACCTCCCAGCAGCCCTAGAAGAAGCTTAAATGAAATGGTAAATAGATGGCGCAGGCATAGTGCAAAGTAACAAGATACAGCAGCCTGTAAAAAAAACTGTTTCACATCAGCTTCATTGCATCATTTACCATGCAATGCCATTCTAGCTTAATGTGGCTTGATTTTTCACAAACTAAAGCGGACAGTACAAATGGAAAAATTTAATGAGTATGGTAACAATGTGTTTTTATGATTATTTAACCACTACCTAAATAAGGCACATTGTAAGCTATACCAAAGTGTTTCAGCTAACATTTAAGTAAAATCAGTTACAAGGATGCATTGTAGGATATTTGCCAATAAATCTCTATCAGGTTGGTTCTAGTGTAGAGTCTGCATGTGTTTTTTTTACACATCTGCAAAATGCTTCTTCAGCAATGCTAAATTGGTTCTGTATGTTTTAGGTGTGGTTAAGCTTCATGTTAAACTAACATCCTACCCAGGGTTGGTTCTAGCCTCCAGCTCCCTGCAACCGTAAATTGTGGTTAAGCTGGTTTGAAAATGGATGTTTGGGTTTTACAGAAGTTCATTAGGGATCCAGCATAGAGTTTATTGAATAAAACATCATAAGGACAGCTCATGTTTTAATAGTTTTTGTAAGAAAATACAACACATTCAGCAGCAGCATTTTAAATTTGCTTCAGTCTTACTGAAACTGACACTTAAATGGAGCATTCAGTAAAAGGTAACAACTGTGTTGTGCTTTAGATCTGCAGTACATAAAAATAAGTCTCTGTTGCTGAGTCACTTTCAGATACTAAATAAAATTACTTTTGTTTTGGAGAGGCATGGCATTGTAAGCTAATCTGCACGTATCAGACCTTGCCAATCCTGATAAGTATTTTAGGCAAACTGGATCTAGAAAATTAATGGATAGGATAGAAATTATATGCAATTACCGGTAAATTCTATTTCTATGAAGAAACAAAAGTAATACTTCAGAAGTGTTTTTTTTTTTTCATCTTTTCATTGTCATCGTTTGGATCACTTGTGATAAAAACAGAGGCACAAAGATCACAGTCGCCCCAATTAAAACATTTACTCTGTGCTTCCCTGCAAGTTGGAGTTTATAAATAGATGGTTTTGAGTAATCGTCTGTGTGGCTTCCGCTTGTTCAAGCTGTGACGGAAACTCTTTAACTCTTAACTGTTTATTCATCTGGTACATTTGTGCAGTGTTAAGGATTTCCAGTCCTGGGGCTACAAATTTGCCTTGTGAGAAAGTGAGACCACAGTTAATTTGCTTGACATGTGGCCACTTTTTTTGGCTACTGAATGGAAATTGCCTGTGCTACTAATGTTAGTTATAATGTTCAACAGTGCAGCATCAAAGTTTTGGGAGTTGCCCTGGCATTTGCTTTAGTTCTATTTGCCTTGTAATCTACTGAAAGACAGGAGATTAGTCACTCATGTACTTGTTGTCTCTGGCATAAAATATTAGTTCTGGGAATTTCTGGCAGAAAGACTTTGTTCCATCAGTTTCATAACCTTGACATTAACTGAACTCTTTTTTTTAATCTGTCTATCTAATTTCTATCTTTGCTTGTCCGTTTCAGGGTTACAGGGAGCTGGTGCTTTTCACAGTCATATTACATGGGAAGCTAGTCCCAGAGCAGGGCATAGGACTTGATTCAGAGTCAACATTTACCTACAGTAGCTAGCATGTGTTTTGGATTTAGGAGAAAGCCCACATGTGAACTCTACCAAAAATGAGACTGTCCAAGTTCACAGTCCCATTTTTAATTTGTAAGGTAAATTAAACAACATTTCTAGTAGGAAAGTAAAAAATATATGTTTACAAATATACTGTCAGATTTCTACAAAGTGATGCTGTTTTTCTGAGCACTTCTCACATAGCTTCACTAGTTTTTGAGTACTATTTAAGAATCATGTTATCATTTATCAACATTGCTTGCTAGAGATGAAAAAAAATAGCAGAGTTTCGTTTTTGTGACATTGCTACTAATATTTGCTTTGCGTTGAATTTCACAATTACAAAATACAAAACTCATTTAAAGTAGTTTCTTTGTAACATTTTTTTATTGTTTAGACAGCAAGTAATATTGCTGCTTAAGGTTTATTCCTTTGCTGACATCATTGTTTCTTTCCTCAGTCACCGTCAACCCACCCCCCACCACCACCACCAGTTCTCCACAGCTGCGGCTCCCAACGCACTCATCTGCCTTGTGCACTGCCTGCCCACCTTCCTGTGTATTCACACTACCAATTTATTCTTGCACTGCTCATTCAGGGTCAGACTTCACGTACCTGCACTCACTTTCCACAGCTCCTTGAGCCAATTCAAGCCAGTGGATTTTAGCACCAGAGAATTGCCCTTGAAGTGCTTGCAGGTAAGTAGTGTCTAGCCATGCCCCCTTTACACAGTTTGCGACAGAAAACATTTTGCCAATGGAGGAAAAGGTTGGCAGGAGGCAATTCCATTCAATTTGTATGCTTTTTATTTAATTGGTGTGTTCCATTACAATGAATGAATTGCAAGTCAGTCAGACTGTAGCAAGGGGCAGCGAGGCTGAGTGCAAGAGAGAGCACATACTGTTTTTCCAACTGGCATCTTTCCAGTTGCATTGTAGTGTCTTGTATGTCTGTAGTACTAGGGTGTTGAACCGTGTTAGCCATTATGAATGTAGTGAGAAGTCAAGCAAAATGACACCTTTTATTAGCTAACTAGAAAGATTACAGTATGCAAGCTTTTGAGGCAACTTAGGCCCCTTCTTCAGGCAAGATGGGCAACTCAGGCCCCTTCTTCAGGCAAGATGCAATTACATCTTGCCTGAAGAAGGGGCCTGATCTGCCTCTTAAGCTTGCATATTGTAATCTTTCTAGTTAGCCAATAAAAAGTGTCATTTTGCTTGACTTCTCACTAGTTACATTTTAGAAATCAGAGGCCTGTTTGCTCAGTTCTGTTTAGCTCATGTGGGTGAAGATGTCATGTGACTTCCGGTCGTAGCATATACACTATCAAATTTGCTGACTGCAGTTGCTGTTCTTGTCGCCAGACCACATCAGTTTACATGACAGAAAATTGCCAGGCATATCAAATTGAGTATCTGAGTGGCAACCTTCCAGTACAGTCGTGTTTGCCCTTTTTTATGATAGCCAATAGTGTGCTGCCTGAGGATTAACGAGTATGGCACATTCTGCCACAATATCTGCCCTCTTTTTCTTTTTTTCCATTTTGTCTTGGTGTGTAAAATGTGAGACATCAGACAAATGAACTTCTCTAATGTTTGTGAAGCCCAAAACATTTGTGTTTCTTATTCGTCGTTGCTACATTGCAATGGTGATGGACAGGTTGATAGATGAGATTAGACAGGAGTCCCCGCAGACTATGATGTTTGAGGACGACACTGTGATCTGAGATGAGAGTAGGGAGCAGGTTGAGGAGACCCTGGAGAGGTGGAGATCCGCTCTGGAGAGGAGAGGAATGAAGGTCAGTAGGAAAAAGACAGAATACATATGTGTAAATGAGAGGAAGGTCAGTGGAATGGTGAGGATGCAGGGAGTAGAGATGGTGAAGGTGGATGAGTTTAAATACTTGGTATCAACAGTACAGAGTAACGGATTGTGGAAGAGAAGTGAAAAAGAGAGTGCATGCAGTGTGGAATGGGTGGAGAAGAGTGTCAGGAGTGATTTGTGACAGACGAATATCAGCAAGAGTGAAAGGGAAGGTCTACAGGACGGTAGTGAGACCAGCTATGTTATATGGGTTGGAGACGGTGGCACTGACCAGAAAGCAGGAGACAGAGCTGAAGGTGGCAGAGTTAAAGATGCTAAGATTTGCATTGAGTGTGACAAGGATGGATAGGATTAGAAATGAGGACATTAGAGGGTCATGTCAGGTTAGACGGATGGGAGACAAAGTCAGAGAGGCAAGTTTGTGTTGGTCTGGACATGTGCAGAGGAGAGATGCTGGGTATATTGGGAGAAGGTTGTTAAAGATAGAGTTTCCAGGCAAGAGAAAAAGAGGAAGGCCTAAGAGAAGGTGTATGGATGTGGTGAGAGAGGACATGCAGGTGATGGGTGTGACAGAGCAAGATGTAGAGGACAGGAAGATATGGAAGAAGATAAAATTCTGTGGCAAGCCCTAACAGGAGCAGCCGAAAGAAGAAGAAGGTTCCTTGTCGCTACATTCTATGCATTATACTTCCAGATGAGTATTCATTGGTTGTCAGCTGTCATGAACAAAGAGCCCACCACAAAGGCAAAATCAAATCTTTTTGATTAGAGTGAGTTACAAGACATGTCATATTTCACAACTGGAGGTTACAGAAGAGCACCGTGACTGCCTCAGACTTGGTAGGATTATGTAAAAGAAGGCTATGACTGAATATTGCTAGAAAAGTCAACAAAGGCAACATGGCCTTGAGCTGGTGCTTTCTGACTCGAATGCCTCAGGATAGTGGCCAGCCTGTTCATATGAGGATGCAAAACTGTGACGGTCGAAGCCCTGAGCAATTACTCACCAGTGACACTGACTAACAATAATGTGTCTAATTTAAATGAAATTAGACTTTCCTCCTACTACCCTTTTGACTCAGAAGATTTAATATTAAATGATTACTTAAAGATTTTGAGGTAACCTAAAGGTTAGCAGAGGTTTGTTATACTTGTTAGGAACATTTATAAACAAATTCGAAAGATATTTTGGGTATGTCCTCCCAAAGTGAAATGATTTTTTTAAATAATTTTAAGTAGAGTGTCCTTTTACAACTTTATGATGGTAGGTGCATTAGAATTAAAGGAGGTGGTAGTGGTGTTATGTGAGATACCACAATACAGTGTTCATTACTTAGTAGTATTCCATCACGTGTTACCCCAAATAGAGCCAGACGCCAGGGGTTTAATTCAAAACTGTCAGATATTTGAGGGAAAATTATACTCTATTGAAGTATGAGTGTAGAGAATTCCCAAAATATGTGGTCTAGTGAGGCCCAATGACCGCAGTCCCAATTAGAATATTGACCTGGGTACATCTTGGGTAATTTGAGAGAAATGCGCGCCACCTACAATTTTAAGGTGAATTACACCATGCTTTGTAGAAATTGATGAGGGGGTGTATTAGATCAGTAGATGGCTTCTGTTCACTTCGTGACTGACTGAAATGCTGCCTCAGATTGTCTAGGAGTGCACTCCTTTGAAAAAACTTGGAACTAAAGTAAAAGTACTTTTACAGAGGGCAATACAAATAATGCATGTGCCACACAGAGGGAATTAAAACTCATTTTTAGTAAACCTAAACTTGATTATAAGGATAAATTTGGAAAGAAAACTGTCCACACAGAATTTGAGCACAGTGTGGTCAGGAATTCAAACCTTAGTTGGCCATCATCAGTCAAAAACTAATAACCTCATAAGGATTTCTGGTTTTAACTGCAACTTTGAATTAGCTAATTGGTTTAATGAAAATGACTTGAGATTCGAGCATTTTACTGAGCAAGTGCAAAGCTTGAAGCAGATGGTTTTGGATAAGGGTGAGATATTTTCTGTTCAAAAGTATGTAGAGAATATCTTCAGAAAGGTAAAAACAAATAAGTCCTGGACCAGACCATCTTAGTGGCAGACTCTCTGAAATCTTGTGCAGAGCAGCTCAGCTCCATTTCAAACTTTATTTTTCAGATGTCATTAGAGCAGCAGAAGGTCCCAGAGCTAATTCCTGTTGCTAAAAACAAAATTCTAAAATCTTAAATGACTTCAGACCATTGGCTCTAACATCACTGGTTATGAAATCATCTGAAAAACATACAAAGTGGAAGCTAACGGATTAAACTCAGACTTTGCTAGATCCATTTAAGTTTGCCCACCAGTCTAATAGAAACACGGAGAACGCTAGTGTCACTTAGCTTCATCTTTTATTTAACCACATGGAGGGCATCAAGACTCGGACGTGGCTCCTGTTTATAAACTTCTTATCAACTTTTAACACCATCTAGCACCACCTTCCTGCAGAGACAGATTTTAATTTGTGGCAGATTGACTTCTTAACAAACAGGGCTCAAAGAATGAAAGTCAGTGGTTGTCTGGTGAGTTGATGAGAAGTCCACGTGCTGCACTTATCCACAAGGTTCCTTCAGGGATGTGTTTTTCACCTCTTTTGTACATCTTCTACACCAGTGGTCAGCAGCAATGGTCTTGGAGGGCCACAGTGCATGAAGGTTTTTGTTGCTTCATGAGAAGTCAATTATTGCAGATAATGTACTTATTAATAATTCTTTGCATTTATATAGCGCTTTTCTCACTACTCAAAGTGCTTAGCAATTGCAGGTTAAGGGCCTTGCTCAAGGGCCCAACAGAGCAGAGTCCCTTTTGGCATCTTACAGGATTCAAACCGGCAACCTTCCGATTGCCAGTGCAGATCCCTAGCCTCAGAGCCACCACTCCGCCCTATTAATCAAGTGAAATTTATCTGCTTGTTTGTCTGTCTCGCTTGTTATGATTTCAAACCCTAATTACTTATTTTACCCTCATATCCTGCATTCATTGTTTTTAATTGCTCCTCATTAGCAATAAGATGGAAATTACAAAGAAACCAGCAGATCACCAGCTTTTTTCCATTTACACCTGTGTGTGTTCATGGTGCACGATCTGGTTTAATGAAATACTTAGAAGGAAACTAAGGAGAAAAAAGAGAAGGACTGAGAATTACTCATCCATTTTAGGCATCAAATCATTAGGATGATATCCTTAGAAAAGAAAACATTCACAATATAAGAATGAACACTAAGAAGCCATGGAATTAAATAAGATCTGTTATTGGCAAGGATTGTTTACAAATTAAGCAGCTGGGTTGGAACAAAAACCTGCAGTCACTGTGGCCCTCCAGGACCGATGTTGCTCACTAGTGTTCAACCCTAATGGCTGTCGCAGTAAATTCGAAAACAGGTTTGTCTTAAAATTTTCTGATGTCTCAGTGATTGCAATTCTACTGAATAAGAATGAAACCAGTCATGGTCCAGTGGTGGATGATCTTGTTAATTGTTGTGATGAGGATTTTCTACATCTAAACTCTATTAAAACTAAAGAACTTATGATCAGTTTCAGAAGAAACACCATTTATCTACAAGTAACATCAAACACCAGGCAGTGGAGACTGTAGACTTATAAATATTTGGGGACAATTAATAGACTTAAAAGTGACATTTAATGAAAATAATAATAAATTTATTTATACAAGGCACCTTTCTAAGCACTCAAGGACACCGAACAAACAATAAATAAAAAAGCACATTATAAACAAAACTTAAAACATCAGAAAATAGTCAGTCAGTCATTTTCCAACCCGCTATATCCTAACACAGGGTCACGGGGGTCTGCTGGAGCCAATCCCAGCCAACACAGGGCACAAGGCAGGAACAAATCCCGGGCAGGGTGCCAGCCCACCGCAGGACACACACACACACACCTAACCTGCATGTCTTTGGAGTGTGGGAGGAAACCCATGCAGACACGGGGAGAACATACAAACTCCACGCAGGAAGGACCCGTGAAGTGAACCCAGGTCTCCTTACTGCGAGGCAGCAGCGCTATCACTGCGCCACCATGCCGCCCATACAGAAAATATAAAAAAATTAAAACCAAACAAACCCACTTTAAATAGATGGGTTTTAAGTTTACATTTGAAAGTTGAAAATAATTCAATATTGCTAAGCTCAGGGGGTAGTGAGTTCCAGAGCTTGAGAGCAGAACGGCTGAATGCTCTTCTCCCCATGGTGGTTAGATGGGTGAGAGGGACGGTCAGGTGGATGGAGGAAGAGAATCTAAGGTTATGGGAGGGAATGGCAACATGAAGAAGGTCGGACAGATGTGGAGGGGCAAGGTTATGATTGGCCTTAAATGTTAACAGCAGAATTTTAAAATCATTCAAAACTTAATCGGGAGCCAGTGAAGCTGCTGCAAGGCTGGAGTAATATGGTGAGTAGATGGGGTTTGAGCAATGATGCGAGCAGCAGAATTCTGGACTAGCTGAAGCTTATGAAGAGATTTATTAGAGAGACCAAAGAGGAGCAAATTGCAATAGACCAGACAAGAAGTAACAAGATTGTGAACAAGAATGGCAGTTGTATGGGGAGTGAGGGAGGGGCAGATATGATTAATATTACTGTACTTAGGTGGAAGTAAGCAGACCGGGCGATGTTATTAATGTGAGATTGAAAAGACAGAATACTAACAAGGATGACACCCAGACTCTTGACCTGAGGTGAAGGAGTTATCAATAGCAAGTGAAAGATTATCAGCTTTGGATAATGATGATTTTGAACCAGTAAGGAGAAGACACCTGCAAAAAGGTACAATAGCACGTCTACCGTTGAAGGAACCTAAGCCCTTTTGGTGTAAGAACTTCCATTATGTCACTCTTTTTTGAAATTTTGTATTGAGTCTGTCTTTAGTTATGTTCTGCTGGCCTGGTTTGGAAATCTTAATGTCAGAAATGAATACAAAGCAAATCAAAATGTAAAATGGAGCAGTAAAATAAAAGGACTCAACAGTCAAATCTCACAGTCCCGTTTAATAAGCAAGTATTACATAAAGCAGGAAGCATTGTGCCAGACAGGACTCACCCACTGTCTTCTCAATTTTTTCCTTTAGGTCACTGGTTCAACTCGTTAATAGCAACTGCTATTAATCTTCTGAATAAGTTCAATTGTAACAAACACCCACAGGCATCATAGTTAGAGCTGCTAGCATTTGCATCAATCATCAGTCAACCCATAAGAAAGTGTTACTTGTCAGATGTTCATCTTTGATGTTCCATGAGACTTAAAAGAGATTCTCATTTATGTTTCATTTAAGAATCAACTTTTTCACAGATGTTTCTCCTAAAATTCCTTAGAAGGAATAGCTTTAGACAGAAAAGAGACATGAGGTAAAAGGAATCAAAATTGATAATTTGCCTTGTAAAGCATGTCATATTTTATGAGATCCCTTTCTAGTCTTGTTTTAATCTCTTTTACAACTTCATTTTTTTTAACGAATTATTAGACAAATGCTTTTTTGAGGTGACTTACAGCATTTGAGAAACAATTGATTACATTTCTTTTGTTTCTGCAGTTGGAGCACAGGCAGGTGAAGTCACATGGTGTCAGTAGTGAGATCTGAACGCACAACCTCAGGGTTTGAAGTCTAGAGTCATAACCACTATGTCAAACTACCTGATTTTTCTTCTGGAATGAGTTTGATCGAATTGGAGCACAACGATATAAATCAGAGCAACTAATAGTATTTTATTCAGAAGCACGGACTACAGTTTTGTAATCATAGTAAATTGTTGTATTGCTGCAAGCAACTGTCCATACATTTCACCATATGTTACTGAGCACTCAATGCAAATACTTTCACATTGCAAAAAAAAAAAATAAATGTCAAGACACTACTTTGAAAATCCAAGCGCATTGTGTGAATTTGCTGAGGTCTCAAGTGAAGACTCTTGTAAGAATACTTGGCTATTTTTATCAGGAGACAAAAGAAAATGTCTCCATTTTATTTCTTTCTGATCTCATTGTTGTCCAGTAGAAGCCAAAAATATATTGAGAAATATTTCTTTTTTGATTTTTTTCTTCCTATGGAGAAGACTAAGTATTGGTTTACTTATTAAGTCTAATATGTTTGACCTAATGTTTCACCATAAGTACTGTATTATGCTCACTGATATATTTTATTTATTTGTAGTAAGTTTTGTTTGATGGTTGTGCTCTTTGTTAATGTGTTTTTAATGTTATCTCCTGGTCTCTCCATAAGACCTGCTGACAAGCCAAATTTCCCTCTTGGGACAATAAAACTGAATTGAATTGAATTGAGACTGATAAAGTTTCAAAATCTTTTTCAACTGCTGTAGCAGGTTTTATGTGAACAGAAATTTAAAGACAACCCATCCCCTGACCCTCAAGGCATTTTACTCACTCAGGTGGGCGTATCACTTTCTCCACAGATGATAAGCGGGACTTGTGAACACACGTGGCCCATGGCGGCTTGCAGGCGTATCTGGCAGTTTGTCCATGGGTTGGGCTCTCCATGACTTGTTGCAGCAAATTTCTGTAACATCTGCACACTTCTTAATGAACTATTCAGGTGTTAGAGCTTGAGGCCGACAGATCTCTTATGTTGTTGCCTGAGGGTGTTGCTAACTTTTCTGATGTCCCATATACTGTAGAAGTTTTGGTGGCCCTACCCCTCTTTGTTTATATGGGACAGGGGCACCTAAATTGGCCGAGAGGCCATAACCAGTTGCTGATCTTGCATATGGCAGGTGACAATCACACTATTTTTCCCTTTGTCTCTAGATTTGGCTTATTAGAGTTACTTTTTGTGCTGACCATTACTATAGCAAGCAAAAGTCACAATCATTTCAGCTTTGAAGGTGATCAAAAAGTTAAAAATGGCTCAGTTTCATGTCAAGTCACTGTACTTTCTGTGTATGGTCACATTAAACATTCCTCTTTTTTTTAAATATATACCATTACCAGAAAAAGGAAACAAACTGGAAGCTAAATCAAATAAAAAATTTCATAGTAACTGAATACTGAAGTTTGTTTGCTTGTAGAGAACTGAATGTGCTGGCCACATTGAAATCAAGTGAGAGTCATAATAGAGTAATTGTTGACAGGAAGTGTGACCTAATGGGTAGGGCTTAGGCATTTAAACAAGAATGCGCCTGATACAAAACTGATTTCAGAATCACTGTGATTCTCTGGATATGTGGTGTAGTCCACATCTGTTCCAACTGAGCAAGAAAAGAAGAACAATTGTACTATAGGTCTGAATTTGGAAAGGTATTTGGCATCGTGCTTGATCTAAAAAGACACTATATTAGGTAAAAACTCGAATGTTTGTTGACTATTTCTTCCTGATTGAGCACACTCTGGGCTTTTCCAGCCCCTAATTCAGTAGGATATCAAGCATCAGTTCACTAGCAGCCTTGACATTTATTTTCTCATTCCAGTGGGTGAATTTTGGAAGAAAGTCTGCTGTGCATCCGTTGTTACAATGACAGCTTTGGCAAAAAAGGCAAACTCTGTCAGTGCACTAAAGGACTGGCAAAGGACTGTGGCTTTTTAGTGAAAGTCTTTCCTAAATCCTTACACTAGGGTGTTGTACCGTGTTAGCCATTATGAATGCAGAGAAAAGCCAAGCAAAATGACACCTTTTATTGGATAACTAAAAAGATTACAATATGCAAGCTTTTGAGGCAATCAGGCCCCTTCTTCAGGCAAGATGTAATCCTAAATTCTTACAAAAATAATGGATTAACTATGGAGATAGCATAAGCTGAAGCTCTGTGTTGTGCCAAGTCACTGTATTGCACATTCTGTCTGTGTCAGGGTGGCTTTTCCATAGGGGACACTTGTTTTTTGTCACAAAGGCAGGTGTGTTATGATGATTGGTGATTAATCATTGTGTGTGTGTGTGTGTGCTGAAAAGACCAGTTACTGCCCTTTGCCCAGAGCTGCCGTGTTAGGTGTCCAATCTTGAATTAGGCATAAAGGAATACTCCACCCAAAAATTATATCATTTTAAATGTTACTTACCCCATGTTGTTTGTAGTGATGGCTGAGAAAAAAAAATGTAATCTCATGTTTTCATGCAGGACAAATATCACAAATAATACCAGAAATGTCCATGAACAAAATGTTGCATTACTCGTGTCAAATAATCAACATGTCAAGTTGTCCAGTCTTATGCACACAACATCTCAAACACATGTATTTTTACTAAGATATTCTTAAATAAACCTTTTTTTGAAAATGCTCTCATGAACAAAAATTGAACATGTTCAAATGTGAATAATAATTTGAAATGTAGACGCGACTCCTGTTGTTACATTTATATTCATATCCACATGTGGATTATTTAGTGGCAGACTATGAAATGGCATGGATGAATTGTCCTTCTGCTTGTTGAAGCATCTAGGACAGGGGTGTCCAACGCCAGTCCTGGTGGGCCGCAGTGGCTGCAGGTTTTTACTCTAACCCTGTTCCTAATCAATGAGTAGTTTTCACTGCTAATTAACTCCTTTTCCCTGCATTTTAGTAGCCCTGTTTTTAAGGATTCAGTCATCTGATTTGATTTGTTTCTTCATTAAATGACAGCCAAACAGAAATGAGAAGTGAAAAGAGCCAACAGATGACCAGACAAATTGGAACATCAAACTCCAGCCAGTTTCAATCCAACCAGTTTCTTAATGAGAAGCCAATTCTTGCTGTTAATTAAATCCGTTATTGAATATCATGACTTGTCGCTGATCTCATTCTGTCATAGTAGACTGTTGATTTTCTGTTTTTTCTAAGACCACCGTCAAGATGTTTAGGTGACCTGAGCAGACCGACACGACCAAGACCTTGACCTTTCTTTATTTTTAGGTGAGCTGGTCATGTGGCGGCTTGTTTTGTGTCTTATTATTGTTTGGCTGCTCATTAAGGAAAAAGAAACAGCTAAGTGGTCTGAGTCACGTCAATCAAAACCAAGGCAAAACAAGTTAATCAGCAGCAAAAACGGCTCGCTAATTAAAAAGATTAGGGGTTAAAGGTTAAAAGGTTAGAATGAAAACCTGCAGCCACTGTGGCCCATCAGGACCGTAGTTGGACACCCCTGATCTAGGATATGTACAAATCTAAGGCATATTCTCTTCCTGATCATGTTTTCATTCACTTTTCTTTGATTTTTAATCTTTAGATGTACATATCCTCTCAGTGAACTTTTCACTCTTGGTTTTACATGAAACACAGTGTTAGTCAATGAATAAGCTTCTATTAGGCTGGACTGTTGACCAATGAATGGGGCAGGGAGGCGGGTCTTCACTTCAAATGCTTATTCACATCTGAGCATGTTCCAGTTTCTTTCACAAGAGTGTTTTCTGGAAGTGGTCTATTTACCAATATTTTAGTAAAAATACATTTGGTTTGGGACATCATGAGCATACAACTGGATGACTTGACTTGTGAATTATGCACCACAAGTAACATAAGATTTTTTAAAGGATATTTTTGGTATTGCTTGCTGTTGCCCAGCGTTGATCACCACAGACACCTAGTCTATCAGTAACTTTGTTATCTCTGTTCTGTATGAAGACATAAAATTAAGCATTTTTCTTGGCCATTACTACAAACCACATGGGGTAGGTAAGGTATAAAAAAACATTTTTGGGTGTAGTATTCCTTTAAGCTAGTTTGATGACTTTGCTATTTTAAAATTTTGGCAACATTGTTATTCTCATTCCAGCATCTTTATTCATTCATGCCCCCTTCATTCTAATGAATTTATCAATTATCCCTCCATCCATTTTGAAAATCACTTACAAATCTATGAAGATTATGGTTAGCAAATAACATGTTTCTTACAGTATCACAGGGAGCCAGTGCAGTGATGCCAGGTGAGGGGTTAACATGCAGTTTTCATATTGGATGTATGGATTTCCTGTAGATTGTTGCATTTTAAAATTCCCTATTGATGTGCAAGTAAAGTAGTACAGTACAGTATAGTCAGTCAGTCATTTTCCAACCCACTATATCCTAACACAGGGCCACGAGGGTCAGCTGGAGCCAATCCCAGCCAGCACAAGGCACATGGTAGGAACAAACCCCGGGCAGGGCGCCAGCCCACTGCAGGGCACACACACTATGGACAATTTAGGATCGCCAATCCTAAATCGCCAATCTTTGGACTGTGGGAGGAAACTGGAGCACCCAGAGGAAACCCACACAGACACAGGCAGACCATGCAAATTCCACACAGGGAGGACCCGGGAAGCGAACCCAGGTCTCCTTACTGTGAGGCAGTAGCGCTACCATTGTGCCACCGTGCCGCCGTACAGTATAGTGACGTGCATAAAAGTAGAGACTTCCAGCTGTGCTCGGCTGCTCTGCAGATGCTATGCTTCATTCAGCTTTGACTAAAAATGAAGAATGCATGAGGGTCTAACATACAAAGTTAGGTTTTAGCCCTAACTAATCTTGCTAAATAATGTTAAATATATATTTGAAAGTTGGCATACTAGTAAAATGAAGTGTGACACTAGATTAAACTAGTTTTGTGATTTTACTATGTTTTCAGTTTTTCTCCGTTACTGAAATGGATTTCTGCAAATAAAATTGTGGCTATTATGATTGTTTTGGGCACTGAATCTATTCTTAATATTATTTTTTTAAATTTGGTTTAATTTTCAAGTAGTTAAAAAATTATTTGAGTGTTTTTCTGATGTTGTCTTGGTTTTCAGAGGTTGTGCCATTTTTTGGTGCAGTTGCCCACCACATTACTAATGACTCTGAATGGAAATTTGCAACATGTTACTTTGCTGTCACAACAATTTGAAATTTGGATAAAGACTGTGAATTTAGTCGGTATGTTTTCTTTTTAGTTTCTTGGTAAGAAGAATCATTAACATGAACTTTGACTACAATTTAGGGTTTGTTTTTTTGGTTTGCAGAAAAAGGAAATTGAACTAGGTTTGCTTCTGAGTCATGGTTCCTCTTCTGATTCCTATTTAAATGCATCTGATTAACAGAACGACAAAAGGAAATTAAGTCAAACAGGAGCCTGCTGTCTATGATGTCATCTTATTTAATACCTGACACTGTGTCCCTAAATTTTCAATTTACCCTATAATACAGGGTGAGTCAAAATTATGTTAGCATTTGAATGGCGGAAACAGTTTATTCACAAAACAAACTTCATATGTGCAAGATGATTTACAGGAATGTCTCAACCTGTTTGCCATCATGTTCAAATCACAAAAACCAACGAGCAACAGTACTATTTAAAGCCTGGACACTCATTTCGTGGGGAATAGATGATACCACAGTCCGTATTGTGTACTTCGGGTCATTGATATCACAAACGTTTCTGCTATACACACACACTCCTTCACCATACCCCATAACCAGAAATCACAGGTTGTCAAATCAGGGGAGTGTGGAGGCCATGGCAATGGTCCTCCACGACCTATCCATCGACTTGGAAAGGTGTGGTCGAGGTCAAAATAATCCATTAGTGTTAACATAATTTTGACTCGGCCTGTATTGTGGTTATAACGTTATGTTTATCCACGGAAAAATGAGCCAAAAACATTGAATTTTTTTCAGCAAGAAAAAATGTTATTATCTGTATCAGAAACGTGAATACCAAAACATCAACACAAACAGAGTAGGAAAAGTACAAGTGCTGTAGAGTCCACTGCTGTACTGATGCTTTCGTATTTGTTTTGAAACAGATACCAACTTGCAGTCGGACATTGCAATCAGGACAGTAGAAGCGTGTTTCTTTTCGCACTTTTCTTAATAGTATTTTATCTTTTGCTTATGCATGAGAGGGTGGAATGTCAGCGCCTGATTTGTACAATTGATGCTACCCATTTTGTTATTGTATGCTACTACAGCAGAAAGCTTACACTGGGGACATACTTAATGCCATGTGATGCGTGCACTTGCGGATGTTGCTGCTATGCAAGCAGTGTACTGGTTATACTTTCGCGTGCACTTTAGGAGGATTCCACCAGGTGGCAGTACGAGACATCATCATGGTGGGAAAACAATGTCCGGTTTCTCTGTGTTGTGAGTTGAGGGAAGAAAGATGTTAAAGATAAAAATTCTTTGCATTCTGATGCTGTTGCGAAGGTGCAAAAAAAAAGACGGTGACAGCTTCACTCTCTGGATCAATGTCTGATACTCAATTCACATCATCATCACTATCAGTTGATTCATCTAATAGTTTAGTTTCAGTTTGCTCTAAAACAGGCTTTACAGCTTCTCATTTACAAACCTTTGTGCATTTTGCTTGAGGTCTCCGCTCCATGAATATTGATGAATTACCAAAGAGTGGCAGGACTCATTGAAAATTTCATGACTTTTTTGCAGTATGATGTAATTTCATCCAATAGATGGCAACAGAATGCTGTTCCAAGCGTTATTATGGCTTAACACTATATAGTTAGGTCCATAAATATTTGGACAGAGACAACTTTTTTCTAATTTTGGTTCTGTACATTACCACAATGAATTTTAAATGAAACAACTCAGATGCAGTTGAAGTGCAGACTTTCAGCTTTAATTCAGTGGGGTGAACAAAACGATTGCATAAAAATGTGAGGCAACTAAAGCATTTTTTTAACACAATCCCTTCATTTCAGGGGCTCAAAAGTAATTGGACAATTGACTCAAAGGCTATTTCATGGGCAGGTGTGGGCAAGTCCATCGTCACAAATTCATAAGGAAACATTGGCAATACATGGTAGATGAATAAAGAATCCATCAATTTTCAAAACCCAGTGTCAGCAGAGTCATATCCTTTCTTGATAGCAGCAGGCTCAAGATGACATCCAATTTGAGAGAAGATGCCACAACACAGCCAAACACATTCACTGACACCGGGTGAGATTTTGTATCACCAATTAACAGGACATGATGTCCAAAGAATGTGGAAGAAAACCTAATCGAGCCATTAACCCTACTGAGTTGGAAGAGAATGTGCAAATTTCACAAAGAAAGTACTATTATGAAGTGGCCTGCTGTGCTAACTCAGTGAAAAGTATATTAACTAAATAAGGTTAATTATTTAATTAATAATAATTATTATTTAATTATTGTTACATTCAGTAGGTCAGACAGTTTTGAAAATCCAAATATGCGATGACCAGGTGATAGCTAGAAAACAACGCTGGCTTGCTTCTGAATATTCATTATGATTATTGATGAAGAAATTGCTGAATTTGCTTTGCCTCAACTTCAGCGAAATCTCAGAAATGTTGGGGAGCTTCTCCAATCTCCGTGCAATGCATTGAAGTCGGTGGATGAGGAGAAACTAAACTAGTGCTGAGTGGGTTATAATGGTGCAGTGGTCTTTTAAATGTCGCTGAAGGCTAGGGAAACATTTAACAACTGTGCTGGGCTGATTATCATGGGCAAAAACATGACCTGAGCAGTGAGGCAACAGCACTAAGCACTGAGATAAAAGTAACAGAATTAAACATCATCCATCCATCCATCCATTTTCCAACCCGCTGAATCCGAACACAGGGTCACGGGGGTCTGCTGGAGCCAATCCCAGCCAACACAAGGCACAAGGCAGGAACCAATCCAGGGCAGGGTGCCAACCCACCGCAGGAATTAAACATCAGAATGGTAAAATATTTTGCAGACAGGAAGCATGAATTCACTAAGGCTCGTCCCCCACAGATTCAATAGCAGGTACTCACCTGTCTTTTACAGTCCAGTTTGTTTTTTCCTCACTGATTCTGTTTGCTTGTTCACTGCCGCTGCTATCAAATAAGCGCAACACTAAAGCAGGTGGATTCTTTATTCCTTCCTGTATGAATCAAATTCACAGCATTCTGGGTAATATTATTAAAGGAGGCACACATATTACATACAGGTCACATACAGATCCTACTAGATTCCTGCTCCTTGCAAGTTTTGTTTTTAACTGTAATCGTTTCTATGTATGTATCATGCTAGCCAAACATAGCATCATGGGGCACTTGAGAGAAATTAAAAACAGTTTGTCTAAGGTGGCTGCACCACAAATTTCCAGGACAATATTCAGCAAACATGGCCATTGGTGCACGTAGTCACTGCAAAAAAACACTTTAGCAACTTTTGTTCACCAGCAGTCATTATGATAAAAGAGTAAGTGTGTTTCTTTATTTATTTTTTTTTTGTAGCTTTTCTTTGCTTCTTGGGCTGAGCTTCATACCAAGTTACCTATATATGAGTTTTTCTCCAGTTTTTTTGTGGCATGATTCAGGAAGCATATCTGAGCTAGTTTTATAGAAAAATGAATACGACATGCATTGGGTAAGCTGATTTGTATTTTCTGTTACACAAAGTAAAAGTTTTATTTTAATACATTCTTGTTATCAAACTGCTGAAAGTGGTGACATGGTGCATGGTTGATTGGTCAAGTAAGAAATGTGTGACCATACTACTACTACTGAGAAATCATCTGGTTCAGTAATATAAAAAAAATTGCAATGGCCTATTTTAAAATTGCAAATGTTTTCATGGTTAGAGCAGGATCATCAGCTACTGTTTGTTGTGTTGAGCAGGCTGCTATGACACGGCAGCCCTGGAGATAGCAAAGTGGAGTGACTTTCAGAAAAAAAAGGTGGATGCCCCCACTTAAACTCTTGACTAACTTTCATTGTCCTCATTATTTGGCTTACTCGGCTGTATCCAGCAACATGCAGACCTCAGCAGTAGCAGCAGGAAGTTTGTGTTGCTAATCACCCTGACAATAGAAAGCGGATCCAACCAGCAAGCATGTCTCTCCTCTACTCGGCTTGATTGACTGCCAGATCCACTCCGCTGCCCGTCCCCAAGGTGGGCATTGATTGAATGAATGGGTTTGTTATTTTAAGCCTCCTGTAAGGAGGGCGGTGTAGAAGTGTTGATCGTGTTAGCAGCTGAAGTCCCTCTTTTGCATTTCTGATTTTCCACAGTCACTCTTTAAAAGAGCTGTCCTTAATAGGCCTTGTTATAGATAGATAGATAGATAGATAGATAGATAGATAGATAGATAGATAGATAGATAGATAGATAGATAGATAGATAGATAGATAGATAGATAGATAGATAGATAGAACTTTATTTGTCCCCAGGGAGAAATCTGGGGACAGAAGCTCATTAAATAAATTAATAAATAAAGAAATAATTATAGTTATACATATACCCACTATGGTCTGAAAACATACCAAAATGACTGAAAAGGAAGGAATCTATTGCCTTTTGGTATAAAGGAGCCCCCTACCTTTTCTTGACACGCTTCTGCTGAATTTTGTTTTGGCTGAAGGTACACAGTGTTAGTGTGTCAGAGATGGGGATGTGCATTATTGTTCACCAGCAACGGTGGACTGCATGATAACGTACAGTGAATACACTTGACTTAAGCATTCATAGTTTTCATCATCTTTCTCTGTATGTTTAGCATTCGTTTGCTCAGAGGTTGAGCAGCTCTTCTTTTCTCCACCCTAGAGGCCCGCTTCTTCTCTTCTTTCGTCGGCATCTTTTCGCGTTAAAACTGATTAAGTCAGTGTTTGTATTGCAACTACTTAGTACATTTTCTTTAATTTTTCACTTAAGCTGACACTTAAGTCTTCAATCTGCCTCAAGAATGATTTAAGATATGAAGAGGCAAAGGAAGGTGGTAGGGAATGAGAACGGCACCCATATGCATGCGCTGCATAGCCGTCCTGCTGGCTGCCGCTGGGAGTTGATTCTACAATAAAATAAAATAAATATAAAAAGAGTAATAAAAATAATCATCCCGAAAGCAGACAGTAGATGTCACGTAGTATATGTGTACCAAATTTCAGGTCAATAGGTCAAAAAGTTTGCAAGCTACAGGTGATTTAAAATCCTGGACAGACAAACGGACATCCACGGTAGCTTATTATATAAGAAGATAATGGCACTCAATTTTGTTTTAACTCTATAATAATAATAATAATTCTTTGCATTTATATAGCGCTTTTCTCACTACTCAAAGCGCTCAGCAATTGCAGGTTAAGGGCCTTACAGAGCAGAGTCCCTTTTGGCATTTACAAGATTCGAACCGGCAACCTTCCGATTGCCAGTGCAGATGCCTAGCCTCAGAGCCACCTCTCCTCTACAACCTGGTTTCTAATTAAGCAATTGGGTTGAAATGAAAACCTGCAGCCACTGCGGCCCCCCAGGACTGACCAGTGGTATAGCTCGAGTTCGTGCTGCTCGGGGCGGGGTGGTGCTTCAATTTGCCGCCCTCCAACATAACTGAATGTTATGAAATGTTAACCTATTTGAATAGAAAATTAAAATGACATGTAGAGAAAAATTAAGATAAATTTTGCATAGATTTATTCATATATAGAGAAACAGCAATAATTTTTCACATATAATTATTTATAAGCATCAACTAGACAAGAATATAGTATAGACGCATTGATAAGCCATCTTCTAATTATTAGTTTAATATAATTACACTGTGAAAACCAGAACCAGTGTAGTGTACAAATGATAGGTGGGCATGTTTTGTTGCACAGAGCAAGAACGCATACGGATTGATAATGAAACCAAATTCTAAATTGTAAATTAGTTGTTAATCTTCCTTGAAATTATTATCGGTGTAATGTTTATGTTTGTATTTGTTATCGCCTCATAAATTTCAACTGCTGTGTCTGATGCCGTCACAGAAGGACAGTCTGAAAATGATTTTTGAAGCATTTGTGGATAAAAAACAGAGAATTTTACATTTTTCATTCATGAGTAATATTTTTCCGAACCCTGATGCTTACAAACGAATTGTACTGAGCCAATAATGCCACCCGGGGTGGCTCGCCCCCTCCACCCGCCTCCTAGCTACACCACTGGGACTGACGTCGCCCACCCCTGCCTTAAGGCCATGTCACATTAGATAAGTTATCCAACAATTTTCAGTCATAGCCTTCATTTACATAAACTTAGCGAGTTGGAGACAGTTGCTGGTGTGTTCTCATGAATGTAGTCATGTAATGGGACATACCCTGCAACTCACTCCAACTAGTCCATGACTTGCCCATCAAACAAGATGTGATTGTGTGTTTAGTTGTAGGGGTGGGCTCTGTGTGCATGAGACCCTACAACCAATGAATGCTCATCCATGAAGTACAATGTATATAATGCAGTGAAGAGGAATAAGGAATGCAATGTTTTCTGTGACCTCACAAACAGAACAGCAGTTTATGTACCACGACAGAATGAAATGAAGAAAACAAAGAGGGTCAAGGTTGTGGTGGAACTTGCCATACTTGTTAACTAATCTTTAAGCACCAGCTCTGTCAGGCAGCACACCATCTGTGGTCACAAAAAGGGGCATCAGCACACAGTCGACAAATTAGACATGTCTAGTTTTTTTCAGTCGTGTAAACTAACATGGTCCACTGACGAGATTAGCAACTGCAGTCAGCAAGAATAATCTTACAACTAGAAGTCGCGTAAAGTGACATTGGCTTTACTGTGTTGATAGGTTCAACAAAGTTTAGGATTGACAATATTGGTATTAAAATAGGAAGTAAATAACTGTCTCTCTCTCCCTTCCTTCATTTCCCTTCCCCAAATGAGGCTAAGATAAAAGTCTTCAGAATGTTCACCATCTGACATGCCAAGGACCACAGTCCACCAGAATCACACAGTTTCCTCCAGAAACAGTGACTAATAAATTATCATTTACATGATCAATACATGCAAATACACCTGGTAAGACAATCAAATTAGAGTTGGAACAAACAATAAAAATAACAATGGGAGCCATTAGGTCCAGTGGCATTAGACCATTAGAACAATTTAGACAAGAACAAGTAATTCGGGCTAACAAGTTTATTCGTTGATTCAGGTTTCGGATGTTCTACAGTACCACAATGGCAACCCAAATACCTCTAAATGAGTTTCAGATTGTTGAAACACAAGATGTGTCTGAAGCTTTTTGTGAAAGTGATACACAGGACCACAAGATTGTTTAAAAGTCAGAGAAATAGTTACAACGAAGCACTTTGATCAGATGGTGGTGGCACAAATCACCACCACAAAAAACAGAGAATAGTAGATTGCAAATTATGAACTATATATCTGCAAATTGTGAAGTATATCTTATCTCATCTTCTTATCCACTAATTCACAGACCACGTACACCCCTTCATGACAACGGTGTGCCCGGGCGGCAGTGGCCTCTTTCAACAGGATAATACTCCCTGCCACACTGCAAATATTGTTCAGGAATGGTTTGAAGAACATGACAAAGAGTTCAAGGTGTTGACTTGGCCTCCAAATCCCCCAGATCTCAATCCGATCAAGCATCTGTGGGTCAGGCTGGAAAAACAAGTCCGAGCTAAGGAGGTCAACCTCGCAACTTACAAGCCTTAGTGGATCCACTGCTAACATCTTGGTTTCAGATAGCACAAGAAGCTCCCCACATTAGCTAAACTGTTGTAGCTTACTAACCTGAAGGCCCCAGGTTCATGACCTGACCTCTCCATTTGAGGACAAGAAGCAGAGCACATGGGACCCTGCAACTTTCCTTATCTGGGATCTCTCAAGGAAAGGGGCAAGTGTAGGGAAGGGGGCATTGAGGCTTAGACAGAGTGGGAGCCTGTCACTTTGCCAAATGATGCTCTCCCAGTCAGTCAGAGACCCCCTTAGTCGCTTTTGCAGAAGGAGTTGTGCTTTAGTACAACTGGATAAGCTGCTGCTTCCTGACTCAGAGGCCTTGGGTTCAAGGCCAGTCTCACCATAAAAGGATGACAAGTAGAGAGGGGCATACCCTGAGTGATTTGTCACCAGTGTCAGTTGGGGGCTCACCCAGGATCACTTAGGGGACAGGAGAGTGTGTGAATGACAGAGATGCTAAGAGAAAGCCTGCCACAGTGTAATATGGATACTCTCCCAGTTGCAGTTTAGAAGTCAAAACCCCGCTTAGTCATTTGGGCAGATGGAAGTTCTCCATTAGTGGGACTGCTGCTTATTAACATGGAGACCCTCTGTTCTCAGCCAGCCTTGCAATAACCAAGAGGGGAACATCTGAGTGATTTGTTGCTGGGGGCACCAAAAGCATCAGGTATAAAGCTGCCAGATGACAGAGCAAATTCATACCCTCACACTCGCTCCTTCATCCACCTGAACCTGATAATTGTGATTAATGATCATGAGAGGTTCAAGGCCTGTGGGTACAAACCTGGAGGGAGTGGCAGGCCTTGACAGGTCACACTCATATATATCATGCAAATTTACAGCCATCAATCAATTTAATGGGCACATCTTTGAAATCCTTGCTGAAAAGCTCTGCGGTCTTGGGGAAAAAATGTGCAAACACCTCAAAGATGGTGATACACACCGGGGTCAGACGTCGGATTCTTGAAGCCGTGACCCAGCAGCGGCACTAAGTCGTGTTATGTAGTGCCACCTTGTGATTGTAACAGTAGATGATAATGGGGTATTAAAGTGTGTCAGAGATGGAGGGCTGTGTGTATACTGCTGTACACTTCTGCTGCCCTTCCATTAATTTTTTTTCATTTCTTCATTAGATTAATACAGCTGTGCCGCTGATAGATATTCAGCACATGCAGTTGACCGGTTAAATACAAAGGCTTATTTACAGTATAACTGGGGAAAACAGATGAAGCTGCAGTTTATAGAGGTGTGCAAGTGTATGATCCATCTATTCACTTTCTTAACTGCTTTTTCAGGCCAGGTTTATAGGGAGTACTGGATGCAAAGTGGTAACCCAACTTAGAATGGAACACCAGTTCATTCCACGACATGCTCCTACTTTGCATTAGTGCTATTAAACTGACTACTTCATCCATCATCTAGGACCCATCCAGGGTGTGTTCTTGGCTTTCATCCAGTGCTGCTGAGCCCCCTGCAATCCTGAACTGGATTAAAAGGAATTTTGATAATGGATGGTTGGCGGGCTGCTAAATTAGCAAAAGCACAAAAAAAAAAAAAAACAGTAGTAGTGAACTGGTGCCCTCTGCTGGTGAAGGTGAGAACCATTTCTCTTAATTTCTTCACTTTCAGGTGCAGAAATCTCACTTCCCGGTAAGTCGATAAATAACATTCTCTAATTTAGATTTACAGGGGCTCAAAGCATAAATTAACAACACTGGGTGCAAAGTGGGAATGAACCCTGATGAGGACAGCAGTTCATCTCAGGGCCCACTCACGCACATAAATTATAATCCTCACAATCACAAAGGGTCAATATAAAGGCCCCATTTAACCTAAGACGCACGTATTTGGGGGTGTAGAAGTAAAACTCATGTAGAAATGGGGGAGAATGTGCACAGCCCACCTAGACAGCCATGGGATGGAATTCAAAGCCAAGACGTCTGATCTGTGAGCAGGGCTGGATTTATATGAAAAGAGGCCCTAGGCTATTCCACTTATGAGGCCCTTTCACCTTCCATTTTTAAGTTTGTAAATTACATGAGAGATAATAAAATTTTGCTAACAATTTAAATGTAGGCCCCTCTTGATCTTGAGGCCCTAGGCTGAAGCCTAGTTAGCCTATAGGAAAATCCGGCCCTGTCTGTGAGGCAGCAGCGCTACTCACTGTGGCATTGTGCATCCTAAACAAAGGCATATCTATGTATTGTGTGTTTGTGTGTGTCTCATATATATATATATATATATATATGTATATATATATATGAATGGAAGCAAAGGTTTGTGATACAGTTTGCAAATTTTGTGGATCTTTAGCTACATATACAATCATATGAAAAAGTTTGGGAACCCCTCTTAATTCTTTGGATTTTTGTTTATTATTGGCTGAGCTTTCAAAGTAGCAACTTCCATTAATACATGACATGCCTTATGGAAACAGTAGTATTTCAGCAGTGACATTAAGTTTATTTGATTAACAGAAAAAATGAAATATGCATCATAACAAAATTAGACAGGTGCATAAATTTGGGCACCCCAACAGAGATATGACATCAATACTTAGTTGAACCATCCATCCATTTTCCAACCCGCTGAATCCAAACACAGGGTCACGGGGGTCTGCTGGAGCCAACCCAGCCAACACAGGGCACAAGGCAGGAAACAATCCCGGGCAGGGTGCCAACCCACCGCAGGACACACACAAACACACCCACACACCAAGTACACACTAGAGCCAATTTAGAATCACCAATCCACCTAACCTGCATGTCTTTGGACTGTGGGAGGAAACCGGAGCGCCCGGAGGAAACCCACGCAGACACGGGGAGAACATGCAAACTCCACGCAGGGAGGACCCAGGAAGCGAACCCGGGTCTCCTAACTGCGAGGCAGCAGCGCTACCACTGCGCCACCGTGCCGCCCCTTAGTTGAACCTCCTTTTGCTAATCTAACAGCCTCTAGACGCCTCCTATAGCCTTTGATGAGTGTCTGGATTCTGGATGGAGGTATTTTTGACCATTCTTCCATACAAAATCTCTCCAGTTCAGTTAAATTTGATGGCTGCTGAGCATGGACAGCCTGCTTCAAATCATCCCATAGATTTTTGATGATATTCAAGTCAGGGGACTGTGACGGCCATTCCAGAACATTGTACTTCTCCCTCTGCATGAATGCCTTTGTAGATTTCGAACTGTGTTTTGGGTCATTGTCTTGTTGGAATATCCAACACCTGCGTAACTTCAACTTTGTGATTGATGCTTGAACATTATCCTGAAGAATTTGTTGATATTGGGTTGAATTCATCCGACCCTTTACTTTAACAAGGGCCCCAGTCCCTGAACTAGCCACACAGCCCCACAACATGATGGAACCTCCACCAAATTTGACAGTAGGTAGCAGGTGTTTTTCTTGGAATGCGGTGTTCTTCTGCCATGCAAAGCGCTTTTCGTTATCACCAGATAACTCAATTTTTTTCTCATCAGTCCAAAGGACTCTGTTTCAAAATGAATCTGGCTTGTCTAAATGAGCATTTGCATACAACAAGCGACTCTGTTTGTGGCGTGAGTGCAGAAAGGGCTTCTTTCTCATCACCCTGCCATACAGATGTTCTTTGTGCAAATTGCTCTGAATTGTAGAACGATGTACAGATACACCATCTATAGCAAGATGTTCTTGCAGGTCTTTTGAGGTGATCTGTGGGTTGTCTGTAACCATTCTCACAATCCTGCACATATGCTGCTCCTGTATTTTTCTTGGCCTGCCAGACCTGCTGGGTTTAACAGCAACTGTGCCTGTGGCCTTCCATTTCCTGATTCCATTCCTTACAGTTGAAACTGACAGTGAGATAGCTTTTTGTGGTCTTCCCCTAAACCATGAGACTGAACAATCTTTGTTTTCAGATCTTTGGAGAGTTGCTTTGAGGATCCCATGCTGTCACTCTTCAGAGGAGAGTCAAAGGGAAGGAAGCACAACTTGCAATTGACCACCTTAAATACCCTTATATCTCATGATTGGACACACCTGTCTATGAAGTTCAAGGCTTAACGAGCTCATCCAACCAATTTGGTGCTGCAGGTAATCAGCATTGTGCAGTGACAGGCATTCAAATCAGCAAAATGACAAGGGGACCCACATTTTTGCACAGCCAGTTTTTCACATTTGATTTAATTTCATACAACTAAATACTGCTTCACTAAAAATCTTTGTTTGGAAAGCACCGCAGTGCTCAGATGTTCCTAGGAAATGAAAGACATACCACTGTTATCTTTTTTGTTGAAAGGAGAGTCAATTATTATGCAGGCTGAGAGGGGTTCCCAAACTTAGTAACAAAAAGGGGGGCGCAAAGATGTGAAAAAAAGAAAACAAGAATTGAAAATATGAAAAATACATCTATTGAAACCAAAACAAATTAACTTAAACTACATTCTGATACTAGAAAAATAAAAATCGAGTTAGATAAATGTCGATAAAACTTAAGTAGGTATAATAAAATATGCATCTAAGATATATCATTAATTAAAAAAGAACAAATTGGTATTAGTGGGCTCCTTTCAAAAAAATTTTAGGGGGTTGCGATTAAAACTGTTATGAAAACTCGGGTCGCAAATACTTAAAGGTTGAGAAACGCTGGTATATAGCTACATATATATATATATATATCCACAGTCCAAAGCACAATAAACACAATCAATGCACCAAGCACTTTGTCTTCTTTCTTTTCTTCCTCTGTCTTCCCTTCTGCTTCCACTCCTCCCACTTCTGGCTCTCAGAATGAAGGCAGGTGGCTCCTTTTAAGCTGCACCTGGGAGTACTCCTGGTGGATCATTAGGGAAGTCTGCAATCTAATAAAGTATCTATCTATCTATCTATCTATCTATCTATCTATCTATCTATCTATCTATCTATCTATCTATCTATCTATCACTCCCAGGGACGGTGAAAGCCCTAGGTAGACCTATACAGCTGCCACGGTATCCAATATGGCTACGGCAAACTCCAACTCCCATGGAACCCTGCGGGGATCTGAGGTACTGCTGCAACCCAGGGGTCTGCCGTTTAGTGCTCCGAGGAAGGCAGTGCCCTGTGTACATCTGTTCGCCTGGTCCTTGCACTACGACAGCCTCCCGGCTCTGAAAGTGCCCCAGTCGTCCATCACCTAGTGAAAGTGCCCCAGTCGTCCATCACCTAATATATATATATATATATATATATATATATATATATATATATATATGGTTGAAATCGTTTACTGTCAAATAATGCAAAGAGCACGCGACACGTGTTTCGCCCTTTTTCTGGGCTCATCAGGCGTACACACTCACTGCACCCCCCTCTCGGGAATTAGGGTGAAACACGTGTCGCGTACTCTTTGCATTATTTGACAGTAAACTATTTCAACCATTCTATGATCTGCTTCTCGCAACTGAAATGAGGGCACCGTGGCAGATGTTAGCTGACTTGCTGACCAACCACAAGCGTTACCTGGTAGGTAACCACCCATACAATCAGATTGTGACACAGACTACGAATGCAATGAATATATATATATATATATATATATATATATATATATATATATATATATATATATATAATATGTGTGTGTGTGTGGTGATCTGTCCATTATATGTGGACAACTGAACGCTCTTGTATGGAGCACTGACACTGCAAACGGTGTTCTAGCTTTGAGTCTTTTCCTCCACTGTTGCCTCTTCTTTTCCTGCTTCACACTGTTCACCTGGGGTCTGTGGCAACTCGACCTGACACATTGTTTTTTCTCAGTTTCTATTGCACACAACCAGGCCGATGAATGTTTTGCAGATGGAGAAGCGGTGGTGGAGTCAAAGAGGTGGTGGTCTCTCAGCTGTCTTCCCCACTGTGCAGATGCTGCAAACAGCATTCCAGATATGGGAAGAATGTGCCATCTGTACAGGGGTAGAACTCTGGAATCACAACAGTGCTAACTGCTGTGCCACCAAGCTGCCCAGTATCAGTTCTGAATCATTCTTGAGCAAAGTAAAAATATGCTGCATGAATACAAGGAGAAAACCACGTCAGTGTATTAAAAACTCACACAGCTGCACAGACACATTTTCTATTGCTCTGGAGTACTTTTCGTAGACCTTCACCTTTTTTGTCAAGCTTCTCCTCTTATGGTTAGTGGTCACCTTCACTACATCAATGTGAAAGGCTCGGGTGATGACTGACCCCCTACTCTATTTATAGCTTCTGTTTTGTTTTTGTTTTTTTTTTTCAAGCCCACATGGCCTCCAGCACAAGAAACTCGTATGACCCATTTAACTTCAATCTAACGAGACACAGAGAGGCCGCGGTGTCAACACCTCAGTGGTAACTGGCGCAAGATAAATTATTCTGCATTTGGGCATGTGGCGGGTCAGCATGGTTCCAGTGTTGACGGAAGTGTTCTACCAATGTCCTCCTCTGTGGCTTTATGTGTCATGGTATTCCCTTAAGCAAGCAAAGCTGTGTGAAAGCAACGTTCTTCTAATGTGGTGTGTAGCAGTGTAGGAGTTGAAGCAGTACCGATGTCTTCATGTTGCTTTCACACCTAAAATACATCAAGAACAAGGCCATGGGTTGAGGTCGTATTGGGTGTGTTTAATAACCTGGTGTAACCACAAGAGGGCTCCACTGAGCCCTAAACCTCAGGTGCAATATGACCCAACAAAATTCTGGGTTCAATAATGCAATACAATACAATACAATTTATTTTTGTATAGCCCAAAATCATAGAAGTGCCGCAATAACAGGCCCTGCCTCTTGACAGCCCCCCAGCCCTGACTCTCTAATAAGACAAGGAAAAACTACAAAAAAAAAAAAAACTCTTGTAGGGAAAAAATGGAAGAAAAAGGCAGTTCAAAATGAGTCCCCTTTCCAGGTAGGTTGGATGTGCAGAGGGTGTCAAAGAGAAGGGGGTCAATACAATAGAATACACAGAACCGAACACAAGTAATCCTCAATACAGTATAAAAATAAAAATAATACAGAGCAGAACTCAACAGTAGATGATATCACATAATAGGATTTGGATTTGTTTAGAGTCCTGGAGACCTCAGCCACTGGCAATCGGAAGGTTGTCGGTTCGAATCCCGTAAATGCCAAAAGAGACTTTGCTCTGTTGGGCCCTTGAGCAAGGCCCTCAACCTGCAATTGCTGAGTGCTTTGAGTAGTGAGAAAAGCGCTATATAAATGCAAAGAATTATTATTATTATTATCAAGCTGCCTCCCCCAATTGGTCATTCTACAGCTGGGATAGCACTGGACCAGCCAACCAGATGAAAGGACCCCTCTACCTGATGATTCCTGTGATCCTCCATCAGGGATGACTTTACAACTTGGCAGGTGGGCAGTGGCACCAAGTGCCACATTTGAGTACAGAGAAGAGAAACAGAATAGGTGAGGGTTAGTAACAAATTATAACTCTCATGTTACTTATGTTTTAGTGCTAATGACTAACACCAGAGATGCAGTCTGTACAGTTAATCAGCAGCTCTAGTCAGGGTGTACTAAACTGAAGTAGTGAGTCTTCAGCCGGGCTTTGAAAGCTGAGATCGAAGGGGCATCTCTTCCATTCCAGGCAGACCATTCCACAGTTTAGGGGCCCTGTAAATAGCTCGACCTCCCGCTGTTATTTTATTAATCCTTGGAATCATAAGCAGACCGCCATCTTGAGATCTTAATATGCGCTCAGGTTTGTAAGTCATGATAAGTTCAGTCAAGTAAGCCATACCTCGGCCATTTAAGGCTTTATATGTTAAAAGGAGGATTTTGAAATCTGCCCTAAACTTAACCAGGAGCCAGTGTAAGGATTTAACAACTGGAGTTATGTGTTCGTATTTTCTTGTTCTTGCAATAATTCTTGCAGCAGCATTTTGAATTAACTGGAGGCTGTATAAAGAACAATTTGAACATCCAGTGAACACAGCATTGCGGCCATCAATCCGTCTAGAAATAAATGCATGAATTAATAAAGGGTATTTATTTGTTAAAAGTATGTTTCCAATAATCACCAGACAAAAGATCAATGCTAGAATACAAAACATAATCGATTTCTTCGCTCCTTCCTTCCTTCAAGTGAGTGTTGCCAACTGTCTCCCTAACATGAGGCTGCAGACCTGCAGACCTGGCAACTGCTTCCTGTGTCACGCCCAAGTTGTCCGGTGCATGTCCAGATCATGTGAAAACCAGGGCAGTTCCTCCCCTGACAGCGCCCTCCAGCTGCACCCAAGGACTGCAACAGGGCTGCGTTTCTGAACTCCAATTCCCAGCATGCCTTGTGGGTGTCTAAACTGGGTTCAACCCTGAGGAACACTGCCACCTGCCGTGTTTGGAAATAAACCGCTCCCTGCACCCATGTATGCTCAGTCCATTATGGCCAGGCAAGAAATCATCCTCCATGCTGGCCAGGAAACCTGATTTCTCAATTACCATTGTGATGCCCAGGCAGATACAGCCACCCTAACCCTGGACACAGACAGGCAGGACAATGTAAACACACAACACGCTCATTTATCTACAACACACTCCCTTCTCCCAGCCAGTCCTTCTGCCTGCACTCCACCACACAAGTTTTGTCCTCTTCCTCCTGACTCAGACCATTGAGTGGTGGTGACTGCCTCCTTTTATAGGGCACCCGGGAGGAGTCCATGTGCCCAACAAGCTTCTTCTGGCAGCACTTCCGGGTGTGGTGGAAATGCTGCCACATAGGGCCCTGCAAGCATCCAGGTGCCCCCTGGTTGTGGCCATGGAACCCAGCAGGGTTGAGCTTCCATGCTCACAACCCGTGGCTCCACTGGAAGTCAGGGGGCTGCCCTCTGCCGGTCCGGGGAACAAAAGGTCTTGAAAATACTCTCCCCTGGTTCTTTCATGGTTGGGGCGTCCTGGCGGTCCTCCACACCCTCATTCCATCAGCCACAATAGCGACATTTATTTCTATTGCACATTTTCATACAAAGTGATTTACAACATGTTAAAGAAAAGTAGTTACATGCAAAGAAAAACAAATTAAATTTAAACAGGAATAATAATGAATATACAGTATATGAAAGATAAATAAATAACACACACTTCCATAATTAAGAGAAGTACAGTCAGTCCTTTAATATAGAATTGTTGTGTGAAGTCTCTAAATGACGCTCCAATAATGAGGCCAAATGGCCAGGGTGGGCACAAAAAAAAAAAATTCTAGTCAAGCTGGAAAAACAAAAACACAATCTACAGGGGCTCCAGGCTCAAAGACCACCCAAGCCCCCCTGGACATTCTGCCTAACATAAAGTACGTGTTCTTAAGTCATTCCTCATTGTTTGTAGGCTTTGCTCAAGGGAATTCAACATGGCGGGTCTTGTGAGAAGTTGGGGTTTTCACTTTTATTGAGACATCACATGCTGCTACACAGGACTTTGATCAGGCAGTGGTGATGGTGGTGGTGGTGGTGGTGTAGAATGCCATCACGAAGAACCAAAAAAGAAAACCAAGAAAAGAAAAGTTTAGTAATGATGGCAGATTCCATTGAGAGAAACCAGGTTAGC
The DNA here is from genome assembly GCF_900747795.2 of Erpetoichthys calabaricus. Taxonomy (NCBI): domain Eukaryota; kingdom Metazoa; phylum Chordata; class Cladistia; order Polypteriformes; family Polypteridae; genus Erpetoichthys; species Erpetoichthys calabaricus. Next base: position 179,381,796 of record NC_041401.2, read on the forward strand.
AGAGGTGGATTTCTCGGCAAATAATTAAGTTGTTTGGCCATGTAAAGCCTCAGCCGGGTCACAGTTACGGATTTTGTAGTCTGCTCATGTTTGTTGTACACACTTGGGTAGAAGCGTCTCTAAGGCAATTGTTCGGGTGATCACATTACTGAAATAATCTCTATAATAATCTCTCTTTAGTCTCAGTATTTCAATTGCTAAATTTATGTTGATGAACTGAACGTACAGCGCTAGGTTAAGCAGCACAATCTCGGAAGGGTAACCCATTAAAAGTCCAATTACTTTTTAAAGTATCGAGTAACCTAACACAATACTTATTTTATCGAAGTAAAAATAGTTGTGTTATTATTATTATTATTCCAACAGCCTATGCATGTACAGCAAGAAGCCCACGTCACATATCGGTATGCCTCTCTTGGTGGGGCTCAGTCTCACAGACAAGCAGAAAAGAGTGTTGCTGTGTGCAATCCGGTAACAGAAACTGCAGTGGAAAAAATGTTCGCCTGTTTTCAAAGAAGTCCTTCTCGGTGACCCGATGAAAATGCAGAACGATTCTTTATTTGCACATAGATATGCACAAGTGGCTCAGTGCATCGAGTGAGGCAATCAATAAAAAACAATGATCTGCTTTTATGCGTTTCTGCTACATTACCTCATCCGATACGTCACGTCCTCTGACTCTTAATGTGTATAATATGCAGAGCTTCATCCAATCAGCGGGTGCTGCCAGTACTTTCTGACTCCTTTTGACTCTCCCATTAATCTGAATATTGCCTTGTAAATAGGGGTGATCTGCAGACTCTTCTCTTGATCTTAGCACTGCTTCATAGGAGGGGTGTTTGGGCTTTCCCATGAATTTATTCCCACTTTCTAGATGGACCCAAGGATGGAGCAATTGCAGGTTAAGGGCCTTACTCAAGGTCCAGCCCTGCATGTTGGCCATCCAGCCTTGGGGGTAGGTGGCAGAACTTGCTCTCCAGCCACCATAAAAAACCTTCTACTGGTTCCATTCCATCTGAACTCGTGTGGTGCTGAGGTGTCAGCCGTTGCTGGCTGCACTTGAATCCTAATCTGGGATCTTGAGTTGGTTTGTCAAGTGGTGGGTGCACCTGCTCCTAACCTCTAGATGGAGGGGTTTGTTACTCATCTGCTTCATTTTAACCTTAGCAACTATCATGGTGGCTCCTCTAAGATGGGGCGACAGCCTCACGTGGCCAGGTTTAAAGCAACATTTGGTTAACCCTTTACTTACATTCAATTCTTATCCTTATGTTTATAATTCATTGTTATACCTTCATACAAGTATATACTTGTATTAAATTGTAAAAAATATTATCATATACAGTACTGTGCAAAAGTTTTGAGCAGGTGTGAAAAAATGCTGTAAACAAAGAATGCTTTCAGAAATATAAATAATGATTGTTTATTGTTATCAACTTACAAAATGCAAACTGAGCGAACAAAAGAAAAATCTAAATCAAATCAATATTTGGTGTTACTACCTTTTGCCTTCAAACCAGCATCAATTCTTATAGGTACACTTGCACAAAGTCAGGGATTTTGTAGGATTCTAGTCAGGTGTCTGATCAACCAATTCTACCAAACAGGTGCTAATGATCATCAATGTCACACGTAGGTTGAAACACAGTCATTAACTGAAACAGAAACAGCTGTGTAGGAGGCTTAAAACCGGGCAAGGAACAACCAAACTCTGCTACCAAGGTGAGGTTGTGGAAGACAGTTTCATGTCATGGCGAGATTGAGCACAGCAACAACACAGACAAAGATTTCAAAGCAGACTGGGGTTTCAAGATGTGCTGTTCAAGCTCTTTTGAAGAAGCACAAAGAAACGGGCAATGTTAAGGATCGTAGACGCAGTGGTCGGCCAAGGAAACTTAGTGCAGCAGATGAAAGACACATCAAGCTTATTACCCTTCGAAATCAGAAGACGTCCAGCAGTGCCATCAGCTCAGAACTGGCAGAAACCAGTGGGACCCAGGTACACCCATCTACTGTTCGGAGAAGTCTGGCAGAGAAGTGGTCTTCATGGAAGAGTTGCAGCCAAAAAGCCATACCTCCGACATGGAAACAAGGCCAAGTGACTCAAGTATGCACGAAAACATATGAACTGGGGTGCAGAAAAATGGCAGCAGGCGCTCTGGACTGATGAGTCAAAATTTGAAATATTTGGCTGTAGCAGAAGGCAGTTTGTTCGTCGAAGGGCTGGAGAGCGGTACAATAATGAGTGTCTGCAGGCAACAGTGAAGCATGGTGGAGGTTCCTTGAACGTTTGGGGCTGCATTTCTGCAAATGGAGTTGGAGATTTGGTCAGGATTAATGGTGTTCTCAATGCTGAGAAATACAGGCAGATACTTATCCATCATGCAATGCCATCAGGGAGGCGTATGATTGGCCCCAAATTTATTCTGCAGCAGGACAACGACCCCAAACATACAGCCAAAGTCATTAAGAACTATCTTCAGCGTAAAGAAGAACAAGAAGTCCTGGAAGTGATGGTATGGCCCCCACAGAGCCCTGATCTCAACATCATCGAGTGTGTCTGGGATTACATGAAGAGACAGAAGGATGTGAGGAAGCCTACATCCACAGAAGATCTGGGGTTAGTTCTCCAAGATGTTTGGAACAACCTACCAGCCGAGTTCCTTCAAAAACTGTGTGCAAGTGTACCTAGAAGAATTGATGCCATTTTGAAGGCAAAGGGTGGTCACACCAAATATTGATTTGATTTAGATTTCTCTTTTGTTCATTCACTGCATTTTGTTGATTGATGAAAATAAATGATTAACACTTCCATTTCTGAAAGCATTCTTTGTTTACAGCATTTTTTCACACCTGCCTAAAACTTTTGCACAATACTGTATATGTTCAAAATATTTGATTAAAGTTCTATAAAACCTACAAGTAAAGTGCCAGTGTAGCTGTCATCCAGCCATTTGCTAGAGACATCAATATGATCAGCTGATGCAGTGGCTGGTGTTCATTTGTTGAATCTTTGGGGGCTCAGTATACAAAATGTATTCATTAAAAACACAATAAAATGATCACAGGCTTCAAGCTCTTCTTTTTGTGCAGTTTAGTGATGTCAAAGCGTTTTACCAAAGGAGAACTCCAGAAGTGTACTTGCACATGTATGGAGGTCTTTTAAGAAATCAGGTTTCTGCCTTAATCAGTTTACTCATCTAATCCCATTTTTGGGTGTGCATGTCATGATGCGCGAGTCGCTGCCTTGCACCCAAAAGACATGGCTGAGTCTAAGGATTTCAGGCAAATCAACCACCCACCAGAACAGCTTGTTGCTTGCCCACCCATTTAGCAATTTTTGGCTTTGAAGCTGCTTCAAGGATATTTGTTGGGTCAGTTCAGTGTTAGTTGAGACATCTAAAGGACATCTCTTAGTACACATTTTTGAAAATTCCCCCTGAAAAGCACTGGCCAATTTGCAAACTCATTTCTCTTCAACATTCTGTGCAGCTTTGGCTACAGATTACTTTCAATTAGACCTTGTGAGCAGTTGCTTCAACTTGTATTTTAGAGCCACTCCTGAGGGCAAAACAGTGAAATGCCTGCAGTCGTGCAGAAAATACACCTCACGACAGGATACGGGGCAGGGTGGGTCAGATGTGGGCAGGAGTGGATGACTGAGTGTTACCATAAAAGAAAGGCACGCCGCTACATTTGGGTTTATTTATTCACTTCGCTAATAATGATTCTTTCTTTATTCAACATAGTAATAATGATATTGGTCATTTATTGATCACGGTAAGTTCTGTCTTCTACTGCCCCAAAATACAGCATTAGGTCTCATTATATGCAAGCAGTCCATACCTGCCTCTGCCCCATCCAGTACACGTAACGTATGTAGAAATACAGGAAAGATCTATGTATTATATAGTGCCTTTCACATCTGTCTATCATATAGTGCATTTCACATCTTATGTATTATATAGTGCCGTTCACATCTATATCTATCTATTATTTAGTGCCTTTCACATATATCTATCTATAGTGCCTTTCATATCTATCTATCTATGTATTATATAGTGCTTCTCACATATATCTATCTATCTATAGTGCCTTTCATATTTATGTATTATATAGTGCTTTTCACATCTATCTATCTATCATATAGTGCCTTTCACATCTATGTATTATATAGTGCCTTTCACATCTATATCTATTATTTAGTGCCTTTCACATATCTATCTATAGTGCCTTTCATATCTATGTATTATATAGTGCCTTTCACATATATCTATCTATCTATAGTGCCTTTCATATTTATCATATAGTGCATTTCACATTTATCTATGTATTATATAGTGCCTTTCACATCTATATCTATGTATTATATAGTGCCTTTCACATCTATATCTATCATATAGTGCATTTCATATCTATCTATTATATAGTGCCTTTCACATATATCTATCTATAGTGCCTTTCATATCTATGTATTATATAGTGCCTTTCACATATACCTATCTATCTATAGTGCCTTTCATATCTATGTATTATATAGTGCCTTTCACATCTATCTATTTATCTATTATATAGTGCCTTTCACATCTATCTATAGTGCCTGTCATATCTATGTATTGTATAGTGCCTTTCACATCTATCTATTATATAGTGCCTTTCACATTTATGTATTATATAGTGTCTTTCACATCTATCTATCTATCTATTGTGGAAGCCATGGGGACGTACAGCTCCCCAAGCCCAGACACAAACACACAAGTGTAAAAACACCACACACTCTTTATCTTTCTTCCCATGGGGAACGCATTCTCACGTTTCCCACAGATACAACACAGTCTAAGCACAACACCACCCAAATCTTTTCTTCTTTTCGCTTTCTCTTCTCTGCCACCTCCACTCCTCTCCCAGCAAGCTTTGTCCTCCACCTCCCAACTCTGGCTCCTCGAACGGAGTGAGGTGACCTCCATTATAGTGCACTTGGAGTGTGGTGGAAGTTCTACAGGTGCACTCAGATCCTCTCCTAGGCAGCACTTTCGGCTTGTGGCGGAATTGCAGTCCAGGGCTCTGGGACTGTCCAGGCACCCCCAGGCCCCAGCAGGGTTGAACTTCCATGCTCCAAACCTGTGGCTCCGATGCAATCCAGGGGGGTCGCCCTCTCGTGTTCTGGGGGAAGTATTGCCGTGAACCTGTCCTCTACCCCGGTCCTTCCATCATTAGAGCATCCCGGCCGGGCAAGGGTCCCAGCCGTCTGCCACACTATCTATCTAAAGATTATAATGATTCAATGTTTTTCTGACACTGTAATTAATTAATTGGCAAAGCATCGCAGTGATTCACTATCTGTCATATTCAGATGCAGCCAGTAATTTAAGATTGAGGCTTCACAACACATTTTAAATCTCCACCTGGTTCTTCATTGAGAAAGATTATGGACACCAGTGAGCCACAGACCATCCCCATCCAACAGCTAAGGAATGTTTACATCAGTAGAGACAGATCAGGAGGTAGGCCATCTGGACCCACTGCAGTTTGCCTATCAAAGATTTGAGTGGAAGATACAATGGTCTCTCTGGATCGGCGCCTGCTCCCAATAATCCTAAATTGGACTGAGCAGGTTGATTTAACAGACATGATAAACAATGTTTTTAATACTGTGCAATTTTTATTCACATGTATGTGGTCCTTTGGTGACAGGTAAATAGATACATTGGCATATAATCACAACACACACACACACACACATATATATATAAGCAAATATATTAACACTTTCTTGAATACCATCTTGTAATGCTGGGATTTGTTTGGCTGAACAAGTTAAATTACACTTGGCATACTGATTGAAAAGTGAAAAGGCGTCCTGTGGGACAGTCGCATGGCTTCACTCCCATTGGGTTTGACGCCCTCCCAGTCTTCACGTTCTGGAGCTGCAGTGAATCCAGGAGCTCTAATGATAGCGGGCATCTATGATGGCAAATTTTTGAATTTTGGCACTGTGAGTGTGATGCTTTGTCACAGTTTGTGGTGCTAAGGCACAGCCATCGTTCCATAAAAGACCATGGGATGTGTCATTCACTCACTGGCTTTGCTGAAAACAGGAAAATTTGAGGTGCAGACATTGGCTTTTGCAAGGACCAATCAGACGGTCTAGATGATGATTTTCTATCCTCCAATTGTATGCAGGAATGGTTGAAGACGTTGTGGATGCGGATTAAGCCCGTTAGCTGGCACCTTGCTGGCTCAGAATCTGGTGACAGGCCTTGCAGAGCATACGGTCACCAAGGGGAAATGAGCCCTTTTCATTTGGTTCAGGGGACAGAGACACGCCACAATTCTGCAGAAGTACAAGAAGACAAAACAAAACAAGCAGATCAGAAAGCCAGTTTTCTTTGAACATCAACACAAAATAAATGTGAATAACACATAGACACACAGTCTTGTTCACCACATGGACAACCTGCTCACTTCACTCGCCAACCCACGTGCCTGTGCTACGCACTATCCTCTATGCGGATGTACAATTTAAACAGATTTTTATTTTCATGTGAATTGTTACATATGCATAATAGTCCTAACTATTTTACATTACAGTGAGTAATTAACCATAGTAAAAAAATAGTAAAACGTAATAATTTGAAAGTAAATTATGTTTCATGTTGTGTTAAGAGTTATTTGTTGCGTAATACGATTTCGTTCTTTATGGCTTTGAAAATAACACGTAAATACTTTTTAAACTTACACTTTTACTGTAAAACTTCAGTAAAAAATTTTGGAATTAATCCATCCATCCTCTTCCGCTTATCCGAGGTCGGGTCGCGGGGGCAGCAGCTTGAGCAGAGATGCCCAGACTTCCCTCTCCCCGGCCACTTCTTCTAGCTCTTCCGGGAGAATCCCGAGGCGTTCCCAGGCCAGTCGAGAGACATAGTCCCTCCAGCGTGTCCTGGGTCTTCCCCGGGGCCTCCTCCCGGTTGGACGTGCCCAGAACACCTCACCAGGGAGGCGTCCAGGAGGCATCCTGATCAGATGCCCGAGCCACCTCATCTGACTCCTCTCGATGCGGAGGAGCAGCAGCTCTACTCTGAGCCCCTCCTGGATGACTGAGCTTCTCACCCTATCTTTAAGGGAAAGCCCAGACACCCTGCGGAGGAAATTCATTTCAGCTGCTTGTATTCGCGATCTCGTTCTTTCGGTCACTACCCATAGCTCATGACCATAGGTGAGGGTAGGAACATAGATCAACTGGTAAATTGAGAGCTTTGCCTTATGGCTCAGCTCCTTTTTCACCACTACAGACCGATGCAGAGCCTGCATCACTGTGGACGCCGCACCGATCCGCCTGTCGATCTCACACTCCATTCTTCCCTCACTCGTGAACAAGACCCCGAGATACTTGAACTCCTCCACTTGGGGCAGGATCTCGCTCCCAACCCTGAGAGGGCACTCCACCCTTTTCCGGCTGAGGACCATGGTCTCGGATTTGGAGGTGCTGATTCCCATCCCAGCCGCTTCACACTCAGCTGCAAACCGATCCAGAGAGAGCTGAAGATCACGGCCTGCTGAAGCAAACAGGACAACATCATCTGCAAAAAGCAGTGACCCAATCCTGAGTCCACCAAACCGGACCCCCTCAACGCCCTGGCTGCACCTAGAAATTCTGTCCATAAAAGTTAAGAACAGAATCGGTGACAAAGGGCAGCCCTGGCGGAGTCCAACTCTCACTGGAAACGGGTTCAACTGTCATTGTGACAACACAATGTATAACTGCCCGTGGGAATGAATTTCGTTTCTTTCTAATAAATAAACCGACTTTTTCGAATGCTTGTCCCTGTGATTTGTTAATTGTCTTTGCAAAAGATATTCTAATGGGAAGCTGTTAACGTTTTAATACGAATGGCATATCCAGATCTCCTTTGGTGTCTAATGTTATGCGCGGAAGGTGTACTACATTACCTTTCTTGCATACATCCTTCTTTCTACAGTAATTCGTGCAGTGGAAGACCGGACGGTGTTAACAGTTGTAGATGTTCAACGCAGGGGAGTCGAACTCCAGTCCTGGAGGGCCGCAGGTTTTCATTCTAACCATCTTCTTCATTAGTGACCAGTTTTTGCTGCTAATTAACTTCTTTTGCCTTTGTTTTAATTAACTTGACTCAGACCCCTTAGTTCTTTCTTTTTCCTTAATGAGGAGCCAAACAATAATGAGACACAAAACAAGCTGCCACATCACCAGCTAACCACATTATCTGAACATAAAGAAAGGTGAGGGTCTCAGTAAGGTTGATCTCCGAGATCACCAAAACATCTCTACGGTGTTCTTAGAAAAAACAGAACATCAACAGTTTTGGAAATGTCTGCTGTGGCAGAATGAGAGCAGCAACAAGCTGTGGAATTAAGTAATTGGTTTATAATTAACAGCAAGAATTGGCTTCTCATTCAGAGATTGGTTGGAGTTTGAAGCCCCAGTTTAGCTGGTCATCTGTTTGCTTGTTTCACATCTCATTTCTGTTTGGCTGCCATTTAATGAAGAAGTGAATCAATTCAGAGGACCGAATCCTTAAAAACAAGGCTATTAAAATGACGGGAAAAAGAGTAAATTAGCAGTGAAAACTGGTCACTGAAGGGTTAGAATGAAAACCAGAAGCCACTGCGGCCCTCCAGGCCCGGAGTTCGACACCCGCATTCTACAGGATATTGTAAGTTGATATTTTCATCACGATCACCACCAACTGTTTCAGCATAGTCTACTGATATGAATTTAACCAATCTGCCGTGTAACCGATCATCATTTTTCACGTTAATTCATTTGACTTCATCGTTTCTCGATGCTAGGATTGCCCGTGTACTCATTTTTTCTGTTGATAACCCTTCATGATGAAATTCTTCAATAACATCCATCTTACTAACCGAAGGTTGTAAACCGGATATGGACACAGGGCGCTGGGCACTGGGCACATCGAGGCGCACGCGCACTGCTGCACTGCACAGAAAACACAGACACGAGAAGGTTGTAAACCGGATGTCATGCGCACTGCCGCACTGCAACGAGCCCGCCACCTGTAAACTACACTTGCTCTAATCCACTGTGCCAGTAATGTAGATCACATAACGGATGTCACGAATCGCCCGCCTACCAGTGTGATCGCTTTGAAGACCCATATAGATTTTACATAACGGTTAATTGGCACACGCACGATGACCCGCTAGACTAGATGTACCAGACTCAGCCGGTTGCATAGGCTGTACAAATCCGAGCCCATAGCTAACGACACAGCCACAGAGAAAACAAGACCGAAACGATTCAGCGCATATTTGAATCACATTACAGTATTACCGTACAGAATCCACAATGAAAGCGCTCAACTAAATACAAACACAAGCCCGTATGGCTACGACCTGTAAACGAGCCCGTATGAATAAAATGAATGAACGAGGGTGCCCACACAAAAAAAACGCTGTAGTACAAATATGTTTATTTAATTAAATGAAACCTTAACGATGGCTACAACCTGTACACTAAACCTGAGGTACAGCGTGCACGCCAGAGTGTACAGCCGCCCGAGCGCGACCGCCCACACCACCGCATATACCACGTTCGTTTAGTAATGTAGCCCTCCATGCCCGGAACCGCTGCCATGGCCACTTCAGCACGTGAATCCGCCGCCGTCAGCAAACGACTTCTCGCTGACGGCACAGCCATAGAAAAACAAACGCGCGACTGCATGGCTGAAAACAATAAACGAAGGCGCCTACAACTGAGTCACAGCTCCAAAAAGAAACCGCTTTAGTACAAATATGTTTATTTAATTAAATGAACTGTCCCAGGACGCACCCACCCTCCATGATATTTCATCCCTCCAAGTATCTGAGAGAACTGAAAGTGATTGCCATTCTTGGATTTGCGATTCTTTCGAGAATCGGGGGCTTGCTGGTTTGGACATAAAAAGTCTTCTTTAATTGGGAACTTAAAGTGAGGAAAACGCTAAAATTTATAAGAGCGGAGAGCGCAGAAACTGTGTCTGACAAAAGCATTCACTTGAAAGAGAGGTGAGAGGACCGTGGGAATGACTGAATGTGGTCGAGAGAAGGATGAGACTTGAAAAAATCTCATGGCCAAAGTGTCGTCTCACGGGACTTGAAAAAAAATCTTCCAAAAAGTCTCATCTCGTCTCAGGATTAGTTTATATAATAGAGAGACTTGCCTCACAGCAGTAGCAGGCCTCGTGAAATGTCCGACCCATACACTCAATGTTGAATGCATCCTTTCCATCTTCTCCAGGGATGATGAGCTTCTTGCATGCGCTGCATTCGGAGGCAAATTTCCTATGGAGGGAAAGAAAGAGGGGTCTTGCTGAAAAACTGCACAGCACGGACATCTTAATCTTCATGTCCTTCATGACCATCTCTAATTAACACTCAAGTGGCGAGGATGGCACCTCTACCAGCAGCTACAAAACTTCATCCCCATCCTTACCACCCAATGTCATAAAACAGCAAGTATCTCACACCACCATTTCCAAGCAAGTTGAGGGACAAGAGGGCACCTGTAATAATCCTGGAGGCAGTACACCTCTCCATTGTCATCCACAGCAAAGCGTTCCTCGCCTATCTGGTGCTGGCACACCGAGCAGAAAAAACATTCAGGGTGGAAAGCTTTCTTCAAGGCACGGATCACACGGCTCTCAATCACCTGACCGCAGTGGCTGCAGCGTTCCAGAGTGGCCTGGGAGGAAGGAGAAGGAGGAAAAGAAAAGTTCACGTTAGTCTGGGAGAAAACTGACAATGAACTTACACCACCACCAGAGGGCAGTGCACTATGCAGGGTATGAAAAGGCCCAAATCATTTAGAGGACAAGACTTAGAGCAGCAATACAGTATTTATTGGTAGATCTCTGATACTGTTGACGTCAGTGTCTTTGCATTGATGTTTCTGTGGTTTAATATCTGAATTTCTGTTAGGTGCCTTGAGCTACGGAAAGGTGCTTAATAAAAAAAAATGATAATTTTTATGTTTATTCGGTAACACTTTAGGTACTGCCAAGATGCATCTATTACTATTTTACTCTTATGTAACAAGACCTTAACAAAGACTTTTTTGGTCTTCCTATCACTTGTTTTATAAAACATCAGTAGATCAGTTATTCATGTCAGTGCTGTGCGAAGGATTGACCTGCAGCTAAAATGACTTGCTAATACGCAGGATTCACCGGTCTTTAAGATCAAGTGACATGTGTCTCAGTTAAGCCACCTCAGACCACTCCAAAGTGAAGTTCTGCTAATGGGTCACACATTGCAGAGATGAAGAAACACTTCACTGATGCTTTAAGTGTTCTGAAGACCCAAAGAAGGGTATTGTGGCCAACACAGGGCACTCTTGCTGCCCAAACCTGACACAGACAGACGCAGGACACAAGTTCTACACACACGTTTTTATTTTTTCCTCGTGGGAAACGCCTTCTCCAGTTTCCCACCTGTACAGCACAGTTAAGCACAACCACAGTGCAATTCTCTTTCTTCTTTTTTCCTTCTCTTCTTTCTCTCTCTCTTTTCCTCCACTCCTCCTGGCAAGCTTTGTCTTCTCCCACCTGCCTCTGGTTCCCAGAGTAGTGGCTGCTGGCTCTTTTTATAAGGCAACTGGAAGTGCTTCAGGTGCTTGTTGACCTACTTCTGCCAACATTTCCAGCGGCAGCAGCTACAGCACCCCCGGTGGCGCCCACAGAACCCAACAGGGCTGCACCAAAGTCCAGCTGCCATGGAGCTCTGCGTGAATCTGAGGTGCCGCTGCAACCCAAGGGGGGCTGCCACCTAGCGCTCCAGGGTAGGTAATGCTCTGGATACACTCCCTCCCCAGTCCTTCCAGTGTAGGCAAGGGCCCCGGCCGTACGCCACAGTATGTTAAGGTCTTATTACATAAGAGTAAATCAATAATCGATGCATGTTTGCATTAACTCGACTATATTGTTATCATTCAGAACATTAGAACAATCTAAATGAACAAAGCTCGCCAGTCCTGTCCACTTCTTTCTTCCCAAATAACATCAAGTCGAGTTTTGAAGGTCCCTAAAGTCCTACTGTCTACCACGCTACTTGGTCACTTATTCCAAGTGTTTATCGTTCTTTGTGTAAAGAAAAACTTCCTAATGGTTGTGTGATATTTACCCTTCACAAGTTTCCAACTTTTTCCTCATGTTGCTGATGAACTAATTTTAAAGTCACCGTCTTGATCTACTGTACTAACTCCCTTCATAATTTTAAACACTTCAGTCAGGTCTCCTCTTAATCTTCTTTTACTTACACTATAAAGGCTCCACTCTTTTAATCTTTCTTCACAACTCATCATCTGTAGTTCTGAATCAGCCTTGTCGTTGTTCTCTGGACCTTTCCCTAGTGCTGTTATGTCCTTTTTGTAGCCTGGAGACCCAAACTGCACCCAGTACTCCAGACGAGGCCTCACCAGTGTGTTATAAAGCCTGAACAGAACCTCCTGTGACTTGTACTCCACACATCAAGGTGCTATATAACCTGACAGTCTGTTAGCCTTCTTCATGGCTTCTGAACACTGTCGAGAAGTCGATAGCTTAGAGTCCACTACAACTCCTAAGTTCTTCTCATAAGGTATCCTCTCGATTTTCTGACAGCCCATTGTGTATTCAAACCTCACATTTTTACTTCCTATGTGGAATTCTTTACATTTACTGACATTAAATTTTATCTGCCACAAATCTACCCAAGCCTGTGTGTTGTCCAAGTCCTTCTGTGATGATTTAACGGATTCCAAATGATCTGCTAATCTTGATATCATCAGCAAACTTATCCAGCTTGTTACTTATATTCCTATCTAAATCATTTATATATATTAAAAATAGCAGCGGCCCCAGCACTGCCCACTGTGGAACGTCACTCTTAACATCATCCATCATTACCTAAACAAACCTGTAGGAACTCATCTATTCAGGTATAGTAGCAAAATCTCTAAACACCAAGAAGTGGGTCTTAAAGACACTAAAAAGGGTAAGATTGGCCTGCGACAAAAAAAAAAGTTATAGAAGCAGCCCATCACAGGGATTATTGAAGCAACAAGATTTGAGGAAAGACGTGATGTGAGCACTGGGAGAACATGCAAACTTTCCATAGTTTCTGGCCAGGACTGGAACTGACCCTCGATCCCTGGCACTGTCAGGCAGCAGCTCTAACCAGCCTATCATCATGCCATCTATTATTGTAAATGTACATTAAGAATTAATAACCCATAGTGCTTAGCCACGTTCCATTTTTACTTTTTCAGATTACCGTCTCCTCTTTCTCTGTTCTGTTTGTTCACATTGCATGTTGCTGCCACCACCTGTCCCTGCTCTGTATTCCTTGCCAGGGGGGTCCTTGCCAATGTCAGATGACCAGTTATGCCTTCGGTTTCTTTTGAGTGTGATCACTCAAATCACCTATGATGAATTCCCAAATTTAAACACCATACCTTGTAACAGGGGTCACATATTGGCACGCCATCTTTATTGTAGAACAGCTGTCCTGCCAGGGGGTGGTTACACGTCCGACAGGTAAAGCACACTGCGTGGTAAACTTTCTTCATTGCCTCTATGGCTGGAGTCTTGAGGTCGACTTCTTTATGGCAGAATCCACAGATGTCTGAAAGGAAAAGAAAAACCTTTAGCGGGTATTTAGGCCAGCGTTCAGTTGTACAAAGCACTTCATGAAAATATTCTTTGCTGCAGAGTGACAAAAGATGTGACAGATGCCATCTCATAAAGTTGATTTTTGTAAGCGCCTGCCAGCCAGCAGTTGTGCTTATTTGGTTTCTATATTTCACCAAGGCAGCATAGTAGGCCTTTGACATTAATTAAAATCTGATTTGGGATAAGGGGCACTAGTACAGGCGGCACGGTGGCGCAATGGGTAGTGCTGCTGCCTCACAGTTGGGAGATCTGGGTTCGCTTCCCGGGTCCTCCCTGCGTGGAGTTTGCATGTTCTCCCCGTGTCTGCGTGGGTTTCCTCCGGGCGCTCCAGTTTCCTCCCACAGTCCAAAGACATGCTGGATTGGCGATTCTAAATTGGCCCTAGTGTGTGCTTGGTGTGTAGGTGTGTTTGTGTGTGTCCTGCGGTGGGTTGGCACCCTGCCCGGGATTGGTTCCTGCCTTGTGCCCTGTGTTGGCTGGGATTGGCTCCAGCAGACCCCCCGTGACCCTGTGTTCGGATTCAGCGGGTTGGAAAATGGATGGATGGATGGCACTTAGTACAGTGTTAGGGTGTGCCAACTTGACATGTCAATATACTTTGATTTCAGTTTAACACACACACACACACACACATCTTTTCCTTGGGTCTCAGGAAAGTCCATGTCAGTCAGGCTGTAGTCAGGGCCACCTCCCTGTTGTGTATCTTCTGAGGTTATCCTGGTTGGAACAGTGAGATGTGTAATTTAGGCGCTATATAGCGCCCGACCCGGCACAGACTTACTCAGAGGCACGTGCAAAACAAACAGCTTCTTTATTTGTCTTCAACCGTGGGGCACATCTTCCCCGTAATCCCTCCAGCCACAACACAGTCCCACAAGCACTTATACAACACTTATCTCTCCACCTTGGCACCACCACTCCTCCCAGGCAACCTCGTTCTCTTCCTCCTGATTCTGGCTCCTGAGTGGTGGATGCTGGCCCTTTTTATAGCCCACCTGGAAGTGCTCCTGGTGCTTAATCACTTGCGGCTAATTGTACTACCAGGTGGGGCCGCAGAGATGTCCAGGTGGGTTCCTGGCTCCATGCAGCACCCCCTGGCGGCCACCCCAGCTCCCCCACAGGGTTGTGGAGAACTCCATCTCCCAGGAAACCCTGCGGGAAACTGAGGCACCATCATCAGCCAGGGAGGCTGCCACCAAGCGTCCCGGGGGAGGTAGTGAGATGTCCATAGCTGCTCCCCCGGAACATATGTAGAAGGGGTGTCCCGGCTGGGCATGGAACCTGGCCGCCTGTCACAGATGTCTTGCGTAACATTTTGTGTCTGTGTGTTATAATCCTTAAAGTTTGATCCCATGTGAATGTGCTTCCAGTTCATGCACTGTTCTGATTTTCTGGAAATATTTTATTTAACTATATTTTGCAAAAAATGCCTGCTGGATAATTGACACGCGGATTATGCAACGCAAGTAACTTGAGATTTTTTTTTTCATGGACATTTGGGCTGGCACCCTGCACAGGGTTCGTTCCTGCCTTGCACCCTGTGTTGGCTGGGACTGGCTCCAGCAGACCCCCGTGACCCTGTGTTAGGGAAAATGGTATGGTATTGTATGGTATGGACATCTTAATTTGTATGCTGTTGTCTAGCGTTTGTCCACATAGATGCTTATTCTATCAGAACTTTTATTGTCTCCATTCTCTATGAAAACCTGAGGTTAAACTTTTTTCTCAGCCATCACTACAAACCACATGGGGGTAACCAATACAAAAATCATTTCTGGGTGAAGTATTCCTATACATTTTCAGGTAACACCGCCATCACAGGCCTGGTTATCAACAACGATGAGACAGCTTACAGAGAAAAGGTTTTCCTTCTCATACAGTAGTGCCACGACAACAACGTTTTCCCTAAATCATCAAAGCCAAGGAGCTTGGCACAAAAGCAGGCCAAACCCCTATCTATATCAGAGGGGGCACCCAGTTTTAAATTTCTTGGAATTATCATCATTGGGGAACTGAAGAGAACACAATTTATCTTGGCTATCCTTCAAGGAGGTTCACCAATGCCCCTTTTGTCCTCAGATATCCAAGAACCTTGAGCCTCATTTATAAAACTTTATGTGCACGGCAAAAAACAGGAAAAAGTAAATACCAACAAAAAAAATCAGATTTATTGTGTACGAGCATTTCTTGTAAATCACCTTGTAAATTTATTGACACGCACGTGCACGTGGGAGACAGCTAAAAGGACCAAAAGAAGGTAATTCCATGCCAAGCCAGGAGATGGCAGGGTGCAGTAAACCTCTTTCTTTTATTTCCACAGACCAAACACAGGAAATTGTGCCTGTACCTGATGACGTCACTTCCAGTTCTGGCCACGAGAACATCACTTCTTCTAACCGGCTTTAAATACCAGTCAGCTTCTGCTTGTGACTCAGTTCCGTTTTGGACTCAACCTATACACAACTGTACTACCAATTTTCAATTCTTTGCAGCCTCATTCAAGTATACAAGTGGCTTCTCCAAACCTTTTCCTGTGTCAAGGCGTTTCCTTTCACAGTGTGTACATGAACAGGCCTCAAACACTGTCCCGAAATATCCACATATGTAGCATGCTTATCAACCTCATGCATACGCAGTCATAATACTTCATTGGCTAGTAGAGTAGCTGTCCACCAGAGGCAAAGCCTCTCTTCCTACATTCACGAGTTTCTGACCGCGTTCCAAAACTGAGAGCGCAAAATCATGTGTAGCATTATAGCATTCTGGGGGTCAGGGAAAGGCATAAGGTGCCAGTGTCTGAGCGGGTAGCCGTTATTACCTGGCACATGTAATGATGTATTTGCCACTTGAATGAACTGTACAGGTGATATGAAAGAATGAGGGTTCTGCCAATTACCTTACCAACAAACCAGCCACCACATACAACACCATCACATCTGTCAAAACTGCTTTGACTCTTTAAAATAAATGAATCACAGATTGTCATTGTCGACTGAGCCACAACATTTGTCAGTGTCATTTCAGAATCACAGGTGATTTGTGTATTAATGGAGTGTCACTGCTTACAGTTAACAAAAGCAGATTTATTCTCACTAGGTGTTCTTATTAGAATATGAATGCAGTAAAGTGTTACTATTACTGGAGGAGAACTGGACCCTGCCACAAATTGCCTTTTTTATGTTATATAACAACATGTTACATTTACTTTCTTGTGTACGATTGTAATCGTCCAAAAATTCGACCTCGAGAGTTTGATGAATCTCGACATTTTAGACCTCGCTGAGTTCGATTCACTTTCTCGTACGTAAAGTATTGTAATATCCCAAAAATTCGACCGAGATTTTAATGAATCTTGACGTTTTAAAACATACCGAAAGTGTTGTCATTGCCCAAAAATTTGAGATTTTGATGAATCTCAACGTTTTAGATCTCTCAGAGTCTGATTTACTTTCTCGTACCGATAGTATTATAATATCCCAAAAAATCGACCGAGATTTTAATGAATCTTGACGTTTTAGACCTTCCAGAGTCTGATTTACTTTCTCGTACCGAAAGTGTTGTAATCGCCCAAAAATTTGAGATTTTAATAAATCTTGACATTTTAGACCTCCCAGAGTCCGATTTACTGTCTTGTACTGAAAATATTGTAATCGCCCAAAAATTCCACCTCGACATTCTGACGAATCTTGATGTTTTAGACCTCCGAGTCCAATTTACTTTCTTGTACAGAAAGTATTGTAATCATCCAAAAATTCAATTTTGAGATTTTGATGAATCTCGACGTTTTAGACCTCCCTGAGTCCAAAAATACAATTTTTGGAATTATGTCAGTGTTTCTGCCTGTGTGTGTGCGTATGTAAACACGATAACTTGAGGACACTTTCACTTAGGTCAACCAAATTTTGCATACAAATATTACTGTAGGTACAAAACGTAGATTTCTATGAACTTTTGAGCTATTTCCGCTAACCGGAAGTGGTACTTTACCTTTAATTCATGCAGCTGCAGAGTGCAATTTATTCAACTTTACCTTTATAATAATTGTTCAATGTATTATTAATTTGATTTGATTTGTTGTTGATGGTTCTTTAATGTACATAATATAAAAACATAATCATTGTCTTGCTGTTTACTTCTCAAATATCTATCCCCATATCTTAGTATACGAGAAAGTCTAGTGGAGATCACTCCCGATTTTTTAATGTATGTGCACTTAAACCATACGAAAACAGGATGTAGTGCCTCACCAGTCTGTTAATGGCTTCCAGCACAGCGGACATGATGGGATGAAGTGTGTCTGAGATATTCCTGACCTGTCGACCAGTTCACTGAGAAGTAACAGCAGGTAGTCGAGATAGTTGGTGGCGCCGAGGCTGTAGAATTTTCTCCCTGACTACCTGAGAGCCCCACAGTCGACTGATGTTTTTAAACGAAACCTAAAAACCTATCTTTTCAGAAAGACATTTTGTTAAATTATTTTTATAGATTATCTTGTTTGTTAATTTATTCTTATTTTGTAGCACTTTGAGATTGTTAAATATAAAGCGCAATATAAATAAAATTTATTATTATATATTATTATAAAATGACAAATAACAAAAAACGTTCATCAGTGCAAATAGGTAGGAAAAAGGGACCACAATATTGTCTGTACATGGCATCCATCTGTTCTGAGGTTTGTCAACACACATTATAATAACAGTTTGGTGCTGTGAATTATTATGCCTACGAGTTATCATTCAGTTGGACCTGTACTTAATCGAAGGTGTTGTCATTTCCCGGTTTCTCCAAAATGTTGCGTACACATGAATTAGAGTTGCTGTGAATATATACGTTTCCCCAGTCAAGTTTTCTTTTATTGATCCCCGATGTTGGCGTGGGAAGTTGCATACGCATATTTTGAGCCTCTTTTTGTGCTTACGCAAGCTTTATAAATGAAACCCCTGTAGTCTCCAACTATGCTTGCCATGTTCTACAGGTGTGGAGTGGAGACCACCATGACAAACTGTGTAACAACCTGGTACAACTCCTGCTTAGCTCCGGACCCCAAAACACTGCCGAGAGGGTTAAAGTCTGTACAGAATACAGGGTGAGTCAAAATAATGTTAACATTTGAATGGCAGAAACTATTCACAAAACATACTTCATCTGTGCAAGATGATTTACAGGAATGTCTTAACCTGTTCACCATCATGTTCAACACACAAAAACCATGAGTAACAGTACCATTTAAAGCCTGGACAAACATTTCACGGGTAATAGATGATACCACAGTCCGTATTCTGTCCTTCAGGTCACTGATATCACAAACTTTCCTGCTCTACACACGCTCTCCTTCACCATACCCTATAAGCAGAAATCACAGGATGTCAAATCAGGGGAGTGTGGAGACCATGGCTGCGGTCCACCACAACCTATCCATCGACCTGGAAAGGTGTGGTCGAGATCAAAATAATCCATTAGTGTTAACATAATTTTGACTCACCCTGTATTGGTGGCACACAGTGCCCTTCTGACTAGGACATTTATAGAAAGGCTAACAGCTTGAGACCTCGGCCATCCTGCACAGTCGCCTTCCTCCATCCTCAATTCAGACGCAGTAGCAATCACACTGTTAGGTTCACAAACCGTCACGTCATAAGCATCTCAACAGCCACATGTACTGACGGCTGCATAGGCATTTCTCATCTATACAATGCCTATGAAAAGTATTCACCCCCATGGAAGCTTTGACATTTTATTATTACGCTAGCCACGCTATGTGTCACAGACAGGTAATGGAATCGTTTAAAAGTTTTTGCTGTCTCTTGCCCTACGTGTACCTTCGTCGCCTATCCTCCATATTCGTGTGTATAAACATCTCTTCACCGGCGCTCCCTCTCTCGCTTTCTCGCCTCTTGTGTGGTTTTATACTTTCCATCTTTGAAGGTGACTCTCTCAGCGTGTGCCTTTACTCCTCCTCGTGTATCTCACACTCCCACTTCCTCTTTTGTTGCATCACCAAAGCCAAGCTGACCAATCCCACCAAAGCCAAACTAACCAATCAGATTGCTCAAAAGGAACTTGAAACCCAGACTTTAAGTGTTTTATTATGCAGAAGATAACAGTGAATCACGGTGAAGTTTGTGACAATGCGGGTTTGGCTCCATGCTCCCCTGTTCTGTCAGGGAGCCCTTGAACCCAACACCATCGGTAATGTCACTGATGAGCTAGACAGTGAGGCAATAACAAAGAGCCAGGGGATGATGTAATAAAATAAAGGCGCAAAGTGCTTTTATTAAAACAGTCAAAACAGTGTCCAAATCAAGTGCAGTCAAAGTTCAATAAATAAATAAATAATCCATAAAACAAGCATCCAGTGGGGTTAAAACCATCCATAAATAAATCCTTTAAAATCAGAGGTTAAAAATACAGAAATTAAAAATGCAGTCTCTCACTCCCTTGTTATTCTCCGGCCCACCTCCATCACTGTCTCCCCGGCTCACCCATTGCTCTCTCAGCCGGCGGAGACCCAACAGCCACGAGCTCCTTCAGTCAAACCTCTGTCTTGGCCTCCAAACGGACGTCACTGCCAGACCGGTGAGGTTGGCTCTCCTTCCGTGATCTTTCGCGCAACCATAGTCGCTCCTCAGATCAAATGGGAGGACACCTCTCCTGCTCACCCCACTCACTTGCCTTCAGTGGGACGAACTAGCCCCAGAGCGCATCGGCCAAACGCTTCTTAGCGGGGCCCCAGCTTGTTCTGTCTCTACTATAGGTGGACAGATCCTCCCACCTTGGCTGCCTTTTCCCGTCATTTAACCTCCATTGTCAACATTTTCTATCGATCCTTCCATTTCTCTACACCCATTTCATTACCTCCTAACCATCTCGGGCTTCTCTATATATGCAGAGAGGACATGGCAGATGCAGCACATTAGCCCCAGGAACAATCACGGATGTGGGCAGTCTCTCACCTGCGCACTTAGGTGAGAAACGCCCACACCACAGATCGCCCTGCGGCTCGCTACAGCCACCACACCCCCTCGTTAAGCCGCGAGCGCGGTGATTATTTATTTAAAAACGGACTGGCCTCTGCTGGGAGAGCTGTGGACCCATAACACCACAAAGTTCATTTGGCTTTTTTTGATACTGATCAACAGAAAAAGACAAGAAAACAAATCTTTGCAGAGTGGTCTACATTAATGACTAATATTAAACATAAAATAACTGATGACTCTTAACAGGCCCAGGATGAACAAAGGTGAGTGTGCCCGCTTTACCAGCACAGCCTTATCCCAGCCCTATCCCTAAACCCTGTACTGGAATAGGCAGGATCAGAGAATGGATGAGTGGTCAAGTTTCAAAGGTTTCCTCCATTTCCTCATATTTGCTTCCCATCATATGACAGGTCATAAAGTGGAGTATGGGCTAAAGATCAGTCGCCTCGATCTGAGTGGGTGCGTCACTTCTGTTGAGCACTTGTGTTCTTTCTGTTACATCTCCCTAACAAACGGAGTCCATTAAATAGCACGCTGGCTGAAGGCTTTCACAGTCACCAGTCCTTTAATTCCCTGACTGCTGTTTGCTGCTGACATCTGAGCACTTTGACTTCACTGCTTGTTTGCCCGTGCACTCCATTTTGCTGTAATTTGGCTCTTATTTGACAACAGTGAAAGACTGGCATCAGGCACCTGCCACCCAATTAGCAAGGCTGGCATTTCACAAGAGAATAGAATATGGAGATTCTGAAATATTCATATGCATGTAAGCGTTAGTTAAGTGCAGGGGTCCTCAGTGGCTGCAGGTTTTTGCTCCAACCCAATTGCTTAATAAGAAGCACTTATTACTCAAGTAACACTTCTGCTTCACTTTAGTTGTCTCGCTCATTAAGATTTTGAACCCTTATTGCTTATTTTAGTCTTAAACAGCTGTATTCTTGGTTTTTAATTGCTCCTAATTAGCAATAACATGCAAATGACAAAAGAGACCAGAATTTCTCCATTTAGCTTGTTTTCATTTACACCTGTGTGTATTTATCACGCACTATTGGGTTTAATTAAATACTTGGAAGGAAAGTGAGGAGAGTAAAGTGAAGGACTGAGAATTACTCCTCCATTTTAGCCTTCATCATTTGGATGATATCCTTAGAAAGGGGAAGAAAATCTAGGATATGAGAATTTCCTGACATGGCAGAGTTAAAGCACTAAGAAGCCATGAAATCAAATTATTGGCAAGAATTGCTTTCTATTTAAGCAACCGGGTTAGAACAAAAACCTGCAGCCACTGCGGCCCTCCAGGACTGTGATTGAGGACCCCTGGTTTAGTGGATGGTGTGTTTTCACACCAGCTTGTAACTTCATACCTGGACTTTTCTGCTCCTTCTCCTCTTGCTCCTCATAATGGGGCACAGACAGGGTTTGCCACAACTCATCCAGCGCGGCCTGTGTTCTCCCTGCAGGGGGCGGCACTTCATTTGATCCAAGTGTGGCGGAATCGTTTGCTCTCTGGTGGGACAAAACATGCAGTGAGATATAAGAAGTCCTGACTCTTGAGGAGAGAAAGTGGTGTCTTAAGAAATGAAGTTTATGGATACAGTAGTTCATTTGATAACAAAGACACATTAGAACAATCTAGATGAGAACAGGCCATTCTGCCCAACAAAGCTCGCCAGTCCTATCCACCTAATTCTTCTAAAAAAAACATCAAGTCGAGTTTTGAAAGTCCATAAAGTCTTACTGTCTACCACGCTACTTGGTCACTTATTCCAAGTGTCTGTCGCTCTTTGTGTAAAGAAAAACTTCCTAATGTTTGTGTGAAATTTACCCTTCACAAGTTTTCAACTGTGTCCCCATGTTCTTGATGAACTCATTTTAAAGTCACCGTCTCGTTCCACTGGACTAATTCCCTTTATCATTTTAAACACTTCAGTCAGGTCTCCTCTTAATCTCCTTTTAGTTAAACTGTAAAGGCTCAGCTCTTTTAATTTTTCCTTATCACTCATCCCCTCTAATCAGCCTCGTCACTCTTCTCTGGTCTTTTTCTAGTGCTGCTGTGTCCTTTATTGGAGACCCAAACTGCACTCAATACTCCAGATACGGCCTCACCAGTGTGTTATAAAGCCTGAGCAGAACCTCCTGTGACTTGTGCTCCACACATCAAGGCGCTATATAACCTGACATTCTGTTAGCCTTCTTAATGGCTTCTGAACACTGACAGGCAGTTGATGGTGTAGAGTCCACTACAACTCCTAAATCCTTCTCCTAAGGTGTAAAGTATCAACTGTTAACTTGAAATATTCGTCAGCAAGAGCAGAGGCAAATGCTGAAGGGTTAATTTTGTACAAATGTTATAAAGCATTTCTGCACAATCAGAAAATAGGTATGTGGCAAAAAAACAAACTGCCAAGTAGTGTATCAGATAGTGTGAAGGACTAAACTGTAATGGCCTTTACTTCACTATTAGCACGTAGGCTTATCTTACTCAACTGGAAGAATCTGAACTCATCTATTTTAAGTCAGTGGGTAACCGATGTTAAATGCTATTTGAAATTGGAAAAAAATCAAATTCTCACTTAGAGGATCTGTGCAGAACATTTTTAAAACCTGGTAGGACCTAATCAATAACATTTTAGAATAAGCATTTAAATTGGGGAGAAAGATTCCTTTCACTACTCTCCGAAGTGTTACTCTGACTGTTGGCCTTCCTCTCTTTCTCATGGGTGGGAGATGAATTGAATTTAGTTTTGTTAAGTTTGACTTGATTGTATGGAATGTTACACGCTTTTAATAAATTCAGTAAAAGACACCGCATGTGGGCTGGCAACCTGGCTATACTGAGAATCTTACCTGGCTGGGACGCCCATGGCATGGTAGGACAGGGAGAGACAGTTTGCACATGGTGTTGTCTCCCCTGGAACGCTAGATAGCAGCCCACCTGGGCTGCCACATCAACACAGCATTCCCACAAGGCATCTTGGGAATTGGGAGTTTGTTTGCTCAGCAGCCCAGCTGGGTTCCATGGGTGTCTCCAGAGGGTGCTGAGGTGAATGGAGAGCCCTGCTGTGTCGGGCTCTAGTTTCACCCAGAAGTGCTTCCGAGTCAGTTTCGGGACGGTGGAAGTTCTTCCGGGTGTTGCATAAAAGGAGCAGCCCCTCTTCCATCTGGGAGCCAGAGTCGGGAGGAGGAGGATAAAGCTTGAGAGAGGAACAGCGGAGAAGGAAAAAGAGTGTACGGTTTGTTAGAGTGGTGACTATGCTATGGGAAACACTTACTGTGTAAAGGTTTCATACAATAAAACCTCTATTCATTGGAGAACTTGTGTCCTGGCCTGTCGTGCTGGGAGTTGGTAGAGCTGCAGTACCCCCTGGTGACCACAAGAGATTTGGGTCCTCTCTAAACTTACGAAACTTAAGTGAATAAGGCCTGATGATCTATGCAGTGGACAATGTCCTGTTCTTTTCAAACCTTTTCTTATACCCTGTGCTGCCTGTGCATCTGTGGATCATCCTCAGGGCTCCTGTGAAGTATGCAGTACCACTTTGGGGTGAGAGGGGGGCACTGTCGCTAACCACATCCTCTCCTTTTCCTCCAGCAACACTGAGAAGACACCCGCCCAAGGCGTTTTTTTTCCCATGATACATTGAGAGCTCGGCAGAAGGAAGCGTCACTGTGCGAGCAGAGCATGAGGGTGATCCTGTAACCTGACGTGACCTGAACTTGAACTAAGCCCAACCGTGGATAACTAGCTCTTATTATTTTGCAGGCTTTGAATTTGTGAGCGTCTGCTTTACAGACCCTAAACCAAAGAAGACGCAATTTCATACTTGACCTGTAATCTGAAATCATTTTTATGCATTAAACACAAAATCTCTGACAAGATACAATCAGTTAAGTGTTATACCGTGCTGGAGTTGGTCTGCTGTCCTGGTACAGTCTGGAGCCCCCGACTACTGCGGGTGGAGACCACATCTGCTGGAGGTGGTGGTGCAGGTAGCTCTTCCTCAGGTGGGGGTGGAGGTAAAGGAAGAAGAGGATCTAAAGAAAAAAAAAAAAAAATAATAATAATAATCTGGTGTTACGTAAGGACCTCACCACATGCATCCCAGCACTCCAGAAAATCACCATATAATGTTTTGGTTCATCACTGGTTAAAAACAGCCTCATTTTGTCTTATTCAAAAATATTAAAAACAGCAAATTTTATTGGTTCAAAAAAATGAACCCTTTGGATTAAAGCAAAAATAATAATAATCATCCCACACACAATTATTCGTGCACATGCTAAAGACCTTCAAATAGCTTTCACTACAAAAAGGCACTAAAGGTAATGAAACAGCAGAGAGAAAGGAGGCGACTCGTCCTGGGCCTTGGTGCGTTACGAATAACCAGGTATTCAATGCCACCATGACGGTGGACTCTCACAAACAACCCCTCTCACTAGAAATGATTGGTTCCACGGTGAATATGGTAGAATCCTTCAAATTTGTGGGCACAACTATCACAAATAAGTTGGCATGCTTAGCGCAGTCGTAGTGCTGCTGCCTTGCAGTAAGGAGACCTGGGTTTTTTTCCCGGGTCCCCCCCTGTGTGGAGTGTGTGTGGGTTTCCTCCCATGGTCCAAAGACATGCAAGTTAGATAGTTATGTGGATTTTCAATACTACATTGGCCCTAGTGGGTGTGTGTGTTTGTCCTGTGATCGACTGGCACCCTCTTCAGGGTTTGTTCCCGCCTTGTGCTGTACTATGCTAGCTGGGATAGGCTCCACAAGTCCCCAAGACCCTGTTCAGGACAAAGCGGGTGTCACAGATGGCCAGGGGTCTTGTCCAGCTGGGATGCCTCTTCATTGTATGAAGGCCTGGTCAGGACAGTACCTCCCTTGGAACGCTAGATGGCAGCCCCCCTGGGTTGCATCGAGGCCACGGGCATGGGATTTTGGAACCTTTTGGGATCAGTGGCCACCACAAGGGGGCATTGCAATGGTTCCTGAGCCCATGTGAGTGGTTTTTGCACCACACCCAGAAATGCAGCCGGAAATGGATCATCAAACACCTGGAGCACTTCTGGGTGGGCTATAAAAGGAGCCAGCAGCCACCACTCCTGGAGCCAGAGTTGGGAGGAGTGGAGGAGAAAGAATAGGAGATAAAGAAAAGAAGAGAAGTATTGTGCTTGCTGGGACTGTGTTGTGCCTGTGGGAAACAGGGAAGGCATTACCCACAGGAGAAGAAAAATAAAAATAAAACATTTAGTTGTTTTTATAAGTGTGCCTCCAGTGTCTGTCTGTGCCAGATCAAACGCTGGTATAGCTCCTTTGTCCCATGGGTTAGAAAATGACAGCCATAATTGAAAGTGTATTCGCATTCTCCATTGTTGTCTAGTTTGGTTCAGCATTAGCCCACTCCAAAAAATAAATGACACTGTGTTGTGAGGTCTGCTGGGAAAATAATTGGCCATGCTCTTCTATCTATCTAGGGCCACAAACCATGTCAAAAGATCCAGCTGCAGACCTCCGCAGTTCCAAGATTCAGTGGCTCTACTGGACAGCCAATTGGATTGCAGGTGTTTGTCACTTGGTTCGCTTGACTTGAGTCACATAACCCTCTCTTAACCCTAATCTTAACCATAGTGTTGGTTGGGGTCATGCACTGATACGGCGCGTTGCCATACCCACCACACGACGAACCACCTCAGGATCCCAAATTAGGATCCAAGTGCAGCTGTGCAACGGGTGACACCTCGGCACCACACTAATGTAGTCAGGGGACATCAGTGACATAAAGTGACAATCTCCTCAATGGAGTGGAGGTCTGCAGCTAGAATCTATTGAAAGAATCAACCTCAGCTCATCCCACTCGAGGTCATCACTAGTTCCAAGAAAATCCCCCTCTGGTAAACGCTTTAGGTCAATTAAAACTACAACTGACAGACGGCTAAACCGTTTTTCTGTTTTTCCCAGAGCCATAGCCCTTGCAAGCCAGTAGTTTATCCCATCTTCCTCGCTTATGTTATGACTAGCAGTCCCAAAGCACACAAGTCCCAAAAAGCACTTCCAAAAATGCTCACTAGAGGGGGAGATACTGCCAAACCCCGGCTAGATAAAAGGACAAACACAAAATCTTCCTAAAAATGTAAAAAGTGAGGCTCTGTATGAGCACAAAAGACATAACAGATTTGCCTGAAACACAAGACAGTCCTAAAACTTGCTCCAGGGACGCTGTACAATGGCTGAACCCTGCACTCTGACTTCCAAAGGTCATGAAAAAAG
The DNA here is from genome assembly GCF_900747795.2 of Erpetoichthys calabaricus. Lineage (NCBI taxonomy): Eukaryota > Metazoa > Chordata > Cladistia > Polypteriformes > Polypteridae > Erpetoichthys > Erpetoichthys calabaricus. Next base: position 179,408,723 of record NC_041401.2, read on the forward strand.
ACAAGTTTCCCTTCAGGGATTTATAAAGCATATAAAAAAGAATAAATGAAATAGAGATTTAAAAGTCAAAAGAAAAATCCCAGTAGATTTATAAGGTGGAAGGGCAGTTCCTGACAGAGATTGGCAGGTGTCCCCCATTCTTGGGGGACCCCCCACAAAACACAGGCAGCTTACATGCATTACCAAAATAACAAAAAAAAAAAAACCAGGAATAATGCAAAAAATCAACCAAAGTAACATTAACATAATTAGAAAATGAAAAAAACAGACATAAAACATGAATCTGAACTCCAGCTAGGGGGGGAAGCCTGGCAGAAATACATCTTCATCATGTGCTCCATCATAATAATTAATAATAATTCTTTGCATTTCTATAGCGCTTTTCTCACTACTCAAAGCGCTCAACAATTGCAGGTTAAGGGCCTCGCTCAAGGGCCCAACAGAGCAGAGTCCTTATCGGCATTTACAGGATTCGAACCGGCAACCTTCTGATTCCCTCGCCTCAGAGCCACCACTCCGCCTCTCATATACTGTATGACGGCGTGAGGGTGTGCAGATACAGTATATGTACATGTATGTGTGTATGTGCATGTAAACTAATAATGTAATAACAATTCTTCACATTTATATAGCGCTTTTCTCACTACTCAAAGCGCTTCTCATAGTGAGTGAGCAGCCACTTCAACTACCACTAAGGTGTAGCATCCACCTGGATGATGCAACGGCAGCCATTTCTACGCTATCCATTTTTGCACTATCCTGCTTTAAATACTGTTTATAACGTATGTTATTTAACTTACTTGTGCTGTTGGTAGGTGATATTGTGTTATGTTATAAACTACTTCAAGGTTACCAAGTTAAATTCCTGTATATTGAGTGATTCTCATACCGAGAAAAATACACATCCAAAAGACAAAGTAGGGTGCCGCTAAACCCTTTACGGAGCAATGTTTCTTTTTTTCTATCCTGTGAAAAACTTTTAAAAACTCCAAAACACTCTTTTCTAGTTCGTTTTTTTTTGGTTATACAGATAGATAGATAGATAGATAGATAGATAGATAGATAGATAGATAGATAGATAGATAGATAGATAGATAGATAGATAGATAGATAGATAGATAGATAGATAGATAGATAGATAGATAGATAGATAGATACTTTATTAATCCCAAGGGGAAATTCCCATACTCCAACAGCAGCATACTGATACAAAAAAAACAATATTAAATTAAAGAGTAATAAAAATGCAGGTAAAAACAGACAATAACTTTGTATAATGTTAACGTTTACCCCCCCGGGTGGAATTGAAGAGTCGCATAGTGTGGTGGAGGATCGATCTCCTCAGTCTGTCAGTGGAGCAGGATGGTGACAGCAGTCTGTCGCTGAAGCTGCTCCTCTGTCTGGAGATGACACTGTTTAGTTGATGCAGTGGATTCTCCATAATTGATAGGAGCCTGCTCAGCGCCTGTCGCTCTGCCACGGATGTCAAACTGTCCAGCTATTTACAATTGCCCACTGAATAGAATTAATGTGTCAATTTTCCAATATTGTACTGGAAAGGAAACTCAGCTGTTTCCCTCAGCATTACGTATTATTTTATAATGTCATAATTTACACAACCTACAGCATGAGATTTGTGCCGCCAAACAAGGACAGTGGTGGCCTGGCTTGTGTTGCTCAAGCGTGCAAATAGGAATTTCATTGCACTGCATAAATGTGACAATAACTCTGAAATGAGCTGATGAAAGTAGCAAAACAAAACCTTACATTTTTGACAAGACGGTGTAGTAACACATTCTGGTCCAACTCTGCTTTAAGACAGTCAGAGGGTTTTTAAGTAATCAACAGAAGTTGGGACACCTGTGCAAATTGCATACACGTGACAATAACTGAAATGAACGGATGAAACTACTTATCAAAACAAAACCTTACATTTTTGATAAGAGGGTGCAGTAACTCAGTCTGGACTATCTCTGCTTTAAGACAGAAAGAAGGTTTTGAAGTAATCAGCACAAGTTGGGACACCTGTGCAAATTGCATAAACGTGACAATAACTCCGAAATGAACTGATGAAACTACGATTTTTATCAAAACAAAACCTTACATTTTTGACAAGAGGGTGCAGTAACTCAGTCTGGACTATCTCTGCTTTAAGACAGACTGAAGGTTTTGAAGTAATCAGCACAAGTTGGGACAACTGTACAAATTGTTTGCTTTAACTTGCAAGGCTTCGTTCACTTTAACTGCTGCAGAACATCTGTAGGTTGTAACCTATTAGTTGTTCACTGAAGAAGGCCCATTTGGAAAACTCTGATGTTTCCTTTTTTCCAGTTTCCGCTAACCTAAACTTTAAATTTAAACCTCTGGCAGTTTACTACTTACATTTCACCATTTTAGGTTATTCAATCTGTTATAAAACTTTGGACCGTTAATGTATATATTTTTTTCCTTATTTTGTAGACAATCAGTATCTACCTGAGTTGTAGTTAACAAAAGAATTCTGCCCAGCCTGTCCTGATATTTGGCTTGTGGCTCCACCTTGTAATGTCCGAGGATGGACTCCGTTGGAGAGAGAGTTTTGCCCGGCTCTAGTGGTGCCTGCTGGCTCTGCCTTGAGGGCTCCATTGGTGATGCCATTTCGTGTGCCAGCTGGCGCCACAGACTGGTTTGGTAGAGATCCCATCTGTGCGATCATTGGCTGCAATTCAGCACCCTGAGGTGGTGTTATCGGCGGTGCCCGTCGTGGAGGAGCCAAGGTGATGAACACCGATGACACCATGCGCTTTGGGGGGCTGGCCACAGACATTCCGGCTCTCTGTGACACAACAATGGATTATCTCTTCAGTCTTGGAGGCTCTCTGAAAGATCTAGATGAAAACACAAACAAAATTTAGATCAAATCAAACTGTGCCAGGCTTCAGTTTCTAATCTACTTGATGCCAGTGCCTGATTTAGCCAGTGTTTCCTAGGGAAAAACACAAACAAAGACAAATGTAACTAGATGCTGTATTTGGATGGAGGGAAAAGGTGCAGCTTCCCTCCTGTTGCAATGCAATTTTCCAGAAAAGGGTGCAATAGACAGATCTTTGGCCATAATGGCATTCCATTTCCATTCATTAACTCAACGTCATTTAACTCACTCACACACACACACACACACACACACACACACACACACCTCTATTACCATTACTATTACCATTACACAGAAATGGATGGCTCATTTTCTGAGACTGGATGAAGATTACCGTCCTGCTGTCAATTATTCTCACACAAAGGATGCCAATATAATTCAGGCACACTGAGTGGAGGGAGCCGTTTCTCCTTGTCTAGGCTGCCTGTAGGTACAGTGCCATAATGTTTGGGACAAAGAGACAATAGCCCTCAGCTCCACAAGTTTAAAATTACAAATCAAACAATTCAGACATCGTGATTAAAGTGCACATTGCAGACTTTCATTTCAGGGGATATGCATACATTTGAGTCACACAGCAAGTTTAGTCCAAGAGCTGAGAGCAAAGTGCTGAAAGAAGTGTCTGAAGAAGCCCAAAACTTCATCATGGGACCTACGGGTAACACTGTTCATGTCAAACTGTGTGGGTCTACCATTAGAAAGAGGCTGCACAAGCTGGATCTACAGGAGGAAACCTTTGCTGTCCAGAAAGAACATCAGGACAAAGACTAAAGTGGCGCTGAGGCTAAGGATCTGCCCTGGTATCCAGAAGTTTGCAGGTTCAAATCCCCGTCACTGCCAAAAGAGATCCTACTCTGCTGGGCCCTTGAGCAAGGCCCTTAACCTACAATTGATCCAGGGGCGCTGTACAATGGCTGACCCTGCACTCTGACCCCAACTAATAAATTCCTAATACAAGAAATTGTATAAGGCGAAATAAAGAACAAAAAAAAATAAAATTTTCCTATGAAACCGAATAGGACCAGGACTTCTAGAACAATGTGCTCTGAACAGACAAGGTGAACACAGAAATCATTTGACCAGAAGAACCTGACACCAACTCTTAAGGCGTGATTACAGCCTGGGCAGCTCATCATCACAGAATCAGCTAAGAATTCTTCAAAGTACCAGATAGTGCTTGAGGATAATGCAAGGCCATCGGTCCAAAGACTGAAGCTGAACCAAAAATGGACCTTGCAATATGACAATGGTCCGAAGTACACCAGTAAATCCACCAGGGAATGGCTGTAAAGAAAGATATAGAGAGTTTATGGAATGGCTAAGTCAAAGCTTAGATCTAAATCAAATCGAGATGCTGTGGCGGGCTGTGGACGCAAGACACACCTCAAACATCAGAAAGCTGAAGAAGATGTAAGAGTGTCTTCCTAGTTGATGTCTGAGACTGCAAGATGGTTTGAGATGGCAATACCAGCTATCACAGCCAAGGGATTTAAAAAGGGCCGTGGACGCAAGACACCCCTCAAACATCACAAAGCACAAGGAGTGGGATGAGTGTCTTCTTAGCTGATGTCAGAGACTACA